>NW_019215098.1:0-27424 GCF_002532875.2 Varroa jacobsoni | reverse complement strand
CTTAAATATTTAAAACGAGCACTAGAGGTTCCGGGTACCATTTGGAAGAGAATTTTATGTGTGTGTACCTTGTATGCTGAAACAAAATGAGACGCGGGAAAAAATCTGAAAAACAGTATGAAAGAGTTGTCAGCAGATAAATTGGATTCGAAAGTGGATACTCTGAATTCACAGACGCTAGAAAAACATACAATGATAGCACCAGAACAAGTCAACCATCATCGATGACTGAATTTTCTTTTCCTCGTACAATACTTCGTAGAATTTCCTCGCGTAGATACAGATCAAGAGGTAGTACTTATTGAGAACTGTTTTTCAAGCTTTGCAAGATCATTCCTCGGTCAGTTAATGATATCCGTAGAAGTCAGTACACCTATAAAGTCGTACGTATCATTATTATCAGGGTCAATTTACAAACATGGGGTTGAACCGGGTATACGGGCACTCAGATCATAACACTCGGCTTGTTCTAAACTTAGTGGGACTAAATAACAAGCTATAGGCCGTGCCTTGAAAACTTTGAAAGATAGGTACATCGAAAAAGGATTAGATTCAGAATTAAATCGAATGTTCAAGCACGAGTCCTTTGCCCTTTGCACGGGGAGTTTGCCAGACAGGTCTTATGTTTATGAACAAGAGGTCCGCATGTTTTTCCATAACAGTGTAAGCTGAGTAGCATTTTAAACCGTGAGGCAAAATCTTCTATATGATCAAGAGAATTTTGTTCTGAAAATTCCTCCTGAATAGGGCGGAAATAAAGGTAGGCCGGCAACGAATACATTGTTGCATATTACCACCTTTACGTGCCGCATTCTTAGAACTACGGTCATAAGATCTAGGAATACAGCTGTAACTCAGAGTGAGCTACAAGAGTTTCGTGAGGCAATCGAACGATGTGGGCCAGAATCAGTAGATGTCTAATTCTAAAAAGATCTAACAAGACACTTAATTCTATCTGGATCACAAAAATCCCATGGCGGCGGTAACCTTTATGGCAAGTTGCTATAAAATTTTGCTCTAATTTAATACAAAGGAATAATAGTTATTTACAGAATAGCTTTTGGGTATAATTTTTTAACAGACTCAACCAGAGAGAAATAATCGATCATCTACCTAACATATAATATGTGGGCAAGTCCCACATTAAAATTTTTTTTTCAGCTACTTTTAAATACAATATTGACTTCAAACATAAACGAGTGTACTTCGTATCATGTTGTAGCCTAAGATAAGCGCACCGTAGAAGTTATCCTTCACGTACCGTGAATCCAGTCTCAAGATTCCGTCGGAACAGGTAATTCCATGACCACTTGAGCAAAATACATTAGTTACTGGAGGGCTTCTGTGTGTATTTTTTAACAATGGGAAGTACTATATTGTTGCAATATCAATATTTTTTCAAAAGTAGGGTCTAGTCAAAACATTTAAAGCATCAGTGATGTCCTAACTGTGGATCTATAAAACGAATACCATACGCCACCAGAATGTAATAGTATCAAGCACAAGAAAGAATAGTAATTGCTGACGGTCCAAAAAAAAATACCAGAGATATCGTAACCTTTGGAAAGAAGATCTGTCTAAATAAGGTCAATCTATGAGCGCTGCAAGGTTATCTCTCGACTAACTGTTTAATAAAATCACACGATTCTGGGTAATTTCCAGTATAACAATTTAAAAAGTTTATTTGATACTTAGCTATTGCGGAATGGTTTTTCCATACATTTGGGCTATCAATAAATTGAACCAGAAAGTTACTTAAAGATCATACTCAAAGTGTATTTCTGACTAGAAAGCCTCAGGCCTCAACTGATACATCTTCAAGCTAATTTCTGTTAGGTGAATGAATATTAATTGAAAGTATTTTATCAATGCAAGTTCGTAAGAAGCTAGAATATAGTGAGTGTACTGCCAGCTCCAAGACCTTTTTTTGTAGACCGAGTCACATCAACACTAAAGATATCTGCCAGTTGCAAAAAGCCTTATTTACCAAAAAGGGGAGACGGGTTTCAGGAAGACCAAAAAAAAATAGGGATTATGTAAGATCATATAATAGCAGAGTGGACTCAGGTAGGAGTGCTCTCAGACTTGGCCGTTGTAGCCGAAAATGAGTTAGTCTTTTGTCATGTCGAACTTTGCACGGAAGCTTAAAAATCAATAGCTAACATCTACGAAGGAAACAATATTATAATAATTATGAAAAAAGTACAGCTCAGCTTAAACTAAAGCTTAAGCTAAAGAAGCGAAAGGTTCAGCTACTGTCAGGTATTAGGAGACTTCGCTCAAACTTTCTGTTGTTATCACATTGCAGCTCTATCTTTCCAGTGACCTTCAAAACCCTTCTACGAGTTTCATTTCGGTACGTTTCATTAGATATGTTTATGTATAGTTCCTCCGTGCAAAAGCATCGGACTGTCCCTCTATATGCACAATTTTTTTCAGTGAATTCAGTTTAGACCTCATTAGTTTGCAGGTGTTCGCGAAAGTGAGAAATTCACTATATTATGAAAACCGCATATGTCTCCGAAATGTTTATGGTTATGGGTAAAAATATTAAGTTGTGGTAGGTTTCGTTTATTCAACACCAAAACCAAAATAGTCTAAACTATCTACGTTAAGACAAGTATATCCGAGGTGGGTCAATATTAGGTTCATTTAACAATGTTGGAATTCTAGGAAACACTACATTTTCTGTGGACCTTCTTCCAGTTCTCCGTTAAAAGTTTTCAACTTGTATCGCCGGTGCTGAGTCTGTCCTGCTCACCTACATTGGCAGAGACATTACGCAACAGTACAACTTTGGACATTCCATTATTAGGCCGTACATCTTCAATCTAGGACAGTATTCCATAAAAGAGCAGCATCCCGGACCAGCCACTCATAATCTAATCTTTAGCAGAATAAAGCCTACTACTATCATCCCAAAAAAACACTCAATAGGCACAAGTGAGGTCCTTTAGAGAAAGGCCGAATGAAATTTTCTGTAATCTTTTAAAACGCATTAAACTATCCCTCAGGTGAGAGACAATCAATATCCCCTAATGATATGACACCTAATACGGTAGAGATAGCTCAGAATAGGCTGGAGTCAGTGCAGCAACTCGGCATTGTAAACGTGCACTGCTAAAAAAAAACGCTTGGTCTCAAGGTAAATATTCAAGCTTTTTCTTCAACTTTATTTCGCCTTGCGCCTGAAACTAGTATCAATAAAAAAAACGCATAAGTTACACGTGTCACACGTGAACGTAGTATTCGACAAAGGTGTGCGGCAAACCTGTGTAAACTTTTCTTAATCGTAAGTAAGACTGTAAAATTCCGCTAGCTCACAACCCCCGGAAGGCACATACGTTCATATGAGTGCTACTATTGTAAAGAATACGGACCTAAATGAATTTGAAAAATAGGTACTTCACGCTTTATCAGCGTCAATAGGACAAACTTCGTGCATTAACTAAATTAACTTCTATTATTTAATTATACTAGTTTAATCTAGATAGTTTCTAGCAGTTAGTAATCGACTAGTTTAATCTTAATATTTAATTGTGAACCATTTTGTGTTAATTCCCACAAAATATTTCTATCTAAAAAACGACTTCTTTTTTTATCAAAGTGTAATTATATAAGAAAATTATAATATGTTTATTATTGGCTAAATTCGCTTCACACACGTTGAGACTTTAATTAATCTTGCTAATTTGTGTTGCTTGGCGAAGCTGCTAGAATGGTATCTAGCTTTCGTACCAAATTATCTTTTTTTACTACTTTCTAGTACTACAACTGTTTTAATACGACGTCAAAAGAAAAAAGAAATTCATACCACATTTCCAAAGCTAGCTGATCAACTTCGCATTGATTGCATTAACAGCGACCAGCAGACCCTGTCAAGTTTGACACGTGTGGATGGGCGAGAACACAATGGTACGAAACGAAGATCTACACTTTTGCGGTGTTGCGGATACAGAAAACGGGCCGGTACTCGAGCAGCCCCACTCGGACAGACATCCAAATCCGAGATCTCGTTATCAGACTCCTATTGGCGTTTTTCTCGCTCATCGGGACGTCGGATGTTCTGATCAGGTTTGCGCCTGAGAGGATTTTGGGAAAAGAGCAGTATTGGAGAGATGCAGGAGTTACAGCCTGTGCAACCTATCCCGGCTGGCCTGGCTTGCCCTCCCCCAGGACTTGCCGAGGTCCGACGGATACCAAGTTTTGTGTTCGAATACCATTGTGCGTCGACGCGATGCGTTACTGCTCCGTTCGCTGCCGCTGTGGGCCAAGCTGAGGTAAAACTTGTTGCACATCAAGTGCACCAATGGCGCCAGCAGACGACTGCGGAAGCGAGGTGAGGCCTCAACGAGTACACCGATGAGTCTTTAGGTGCAAGGTAGCAGGCGGTATGTGTGGTAGATCGCGCGTTGCGAAACTATTGGTACTGGTACTTTACTGCCGAGAACGCCGAAATTCTCAAGCGACGCGGCTCGTTCAGGTAATTTGTTTCTCGTGCCACCCCCGTTATAACGGCTATTGTTTGAGTGCTCTATTCCTAGACGCCGCTATTTTCCTAAAAATAGTTAGCCTCCCCTATCTTGACCTCAGCTTGCAGTCCATTCGAGACCAATCGTACTGGTCGATTCAGTCTGGATTGCTTTGACGCTGCTTTTCAGGTCCGGACTCCTGGTTAGCAGGCCAGCTTAGGTCGCAACACTGGACAACTGCTACAACCACGTATATACTACGACCGAACTATAAGTTGTATGGCTAAGAACTAACAGCGAATGGCAGGCGATCCAAAGCTACCGGAGAAAAAACCAATGGGAAACCTCAAATGAGAGCGATTTGTCTAAACCGTAAACGGGGTTCTTGAGTATCGCGTGTACCACCAGCTCGTCTCATACAGCGTTATTCGGTTAACCGCTACTTAAACGAGGGTCAGCGCTTTCGGTCGACTGGCCGTCTTTTCTGACTTTCCCAGCTCTGCACAGAGAAGTTTGGCCTTGGTTGTGTTTCGGCAATGAGGGACCCGCTATGCACCGCAGAACAGCTGTAACAGTAAATTACAATCACCCACAAATTTCGACGACAAACTCGGCGAGCTCAATGAAAAAAACACCCGCGAATGAGAGAGAGAGAGAAACGTAGCCCAGATAGATGCAGGGAAATAAACTGTTATACGAAAAGGGAAGGCGGGGTGACTGAACGCCAACTTCGAACAGCTGCCCCGTAGTAGCGGAGTTCGCAGCTCAGCAGATGGTGGCCACGTCGATTGCGGTTAGTTTTGAGAGTTCGTTATGAGATATTGCAAATCGTTTCATGACTGTCTATCTCTTCGCCTCAGTCGTTTTTTCTTCTTTTCCTTTCCTGCTTTTTGGCTGGGTCTTCATTGCCGATGGCAGCCGGTTCAAAAGCGATTTTCACTTCGATGTGCGTGAAAATATATGTACTCAATACTGAATATATATATACATATATATATATATATATATATATATTCAGTATTCAATAGAGAGAAAGTACTGCTGGTAATAATAATTAGAAGTTCGCCTGTTTGTGCGAAAATCTATCGACTGCTTTGATTTTGCCCTAATATCGTGCGGGCCGTACTAAATACAGTCGGCAGAATTTTTTAACGGACCAAACGTTTGTCTCTTTTACGATGGTATAAATTCTAGGAATGACATTTTTGTTCAGTTAGACGTATGTTGATACGGATTCGTTGTAATCGTTTAGATAATAAGATCTGTCTTACCATAAACTACCTTTATGTAGATAGGTAATTGTCTCTAATGAGGAGTTATAATATTTACGAAATGTTCTATTTTTGACAACATTTTGTAATTGAGTAATTATCGTTACTCATGGTCATTTTCTGCACGCTAGTCTTTAACACCTTAATAATACCTATATAAAGAAAAAAGCGAGAACTACAAGCCACTGTACGAAATTACAAAGCTAGGAGACGTCTGTCTACACTGCATGATCTCATTTCTATTTACTAACTATTTGCACGGATTAGGCCCTATTTATGTGAGCGTGGCAAAAAATCCGAGTTGTCTACTCTATATCATTTAATCTTTACGTGTTATAAATTGCTTAGCGAATTTCGCTTCAGATGACCTGGAGGAGATTCGTTCTGGGCATTTTTTGGATGGTGTCTTGTCGTAGCTATTACAATGGTGGTTATTGACCAACTGATAATGATAGTAAAAAGCGTTCGAAACTGCGAACCTGCCATACTATGTAGTTCAGACCGCTCTACGCGCATTCCCTCTAGACGGCATGGACACATTTTCCAAGGATTTGGGGCACTGAGATCTTAAATAGCAGGAGCAGGTCGCGTGCTCCAACACTCAGGGCGGCTGCTCTATGCTTAGTACGAAATAGCGTATTTACACTATAGACATTAAAATTTGGTAGCGAAGTTCAGCCAGTGTGGTGTTTCTGAGTAGGTCGGGTCCATAGCTTACTGCTACATTTACACTTGTCAACAATAGCAAATCATGAATGCGACTTTTTCTGATTGCTAAGTGCCACATTCTGGCATTCACAATCGAACAAACATGCTCCAGCATGCAGCATTGTTTGCTGCATGCTGGAGCATATTGCACGCAGTTTCAGTTTTAATACTTTTCTATTTTGCCGAGCATGAACGTAAATTTCCTTAAGGGTGCATTTTACATTAAAGAGCTGTCTCCAGGGGGAGCCAACCCACAAAGGATTTGTTTTTGTGGAATGGCGAGCCCCATCCGCTTCTTTTCTTATATTGACCTACGATATGATATAAGTCAAATGATCGCGATGACGCGTACCTGCAAGAGTATTTCACGCCATAATTTACGATACAATGATTCACTGCTATTACCCAATTGGAATCTTCGTTTGCAATAGCAGACCCTGGCGTAGCGATCGGTGAAACCGGTAATCGGTAACCAAGGCCTAGTAGGATTGTGGGTCTGTCATTAGTTGTACACTATGCATACACCGCAATGAAATCAGCTAGTCTCACTTGCGACGTCGCTTGGCCGTTAGCTACCGATTAAGCACTCGATTCGCGTTGCTAAACTAAGAATCTAGGGGTCTTAGTTCGCTTACTACTGGCCGTTTGTTTCGTATAGTGTTTCTGTTCACTGTCGAGTTCAATGGAGGTAAACACGAAGCCGAGACGATAAAGAAGAAAAGCAGAAAAAAGGAGACAGATGTCACATATAGTTTGCCTATATTGTGTTACTAGAACTACCATTTCTGCTGGTACTGGCTCTGTATAAATCTACCTGGAACAGACAAGACACGAGATAGCTGGGCTGGGTTGTGGGGCAAATTGGCTAAGTATTGGATAGTGGTGGCGGTGATTACCAAAACTCAGTGGGCCAGCCTGTTGAGTAAGGTTGAGGACGAACGGAATGGGTTGGCGCTCCTTGTAAGTGCTGACTATGCAAAAACAACAGCCATAGTTACGTCAAAAGCCTGGTAAGGTTGTACCAGGGCAGTAGATAGTTTGCTACGCTTTCGTGCAGTAAAAGCAGCAATTGTGGATAATTCCGAGTGCTAAGGAAAGGAGAGACAGACTGGGACCAGCGTAGACAAGCGTTATACAGCATTATAATGCACTACACAATACAGTACTGGGGTTTCAATCGCATCGCTAGCGGCGGCTGCACCGGCTGCCTCTAGCGGGATCAGTGGTTACAGCGACTAGGAGAAAGCTCTGATGGGTCAAACTCGCTGAGCTGGGGCCCAACAAAAGATCGCGACGGAGGGTAACAAGCGTTTCTCATTGTGGCGGCAAACGAAGTGGCTAGCCAGACGATGGAGACCAAATGGTTGGCAACAGACGATTCGTTACTCGACAGACAGAGCAGTACGAGAAGAGAGAAATGGGTTTTGGAAGGGGGAGGGGGATCAAGCCGAATGGAGTGAGTGTGTCTAGTTGGGACATACTCTCTGTCATGTGGCCCTGACACGTAGTTAGTGATAGCAGTAGGCATGCGGGATCGGACAAAGGCTAGTGGGTTTGATGAGACTGGGAAGTCAGATGGCACAGGCTGAAAGGTAATTTATGTCCCACAGATTCGGGACCTTCCCAGTAGTGCACATGATAGCGGTTCTAGGATCGAAAGTCGTTTAGCATGGATAGCTATTATTGTTTAGAGATGGTCAGCAACGTTCTCGATGCATGACAACAGCACTCTGGAACAATATTTAATGAAAACAAGGCTGAAAATTAGGCTCGTGTGTAAAAAATTATTTGAGGTTATTATTTACACATTGATAGGTGCGATATGTACAACACTGTAGAAACACTTCTTTAACGTTGACGGCATATTTCATGGGCTAAGCATGCTTTTGTCAAGCTACACAATAGTCTCATTTAATCTCGAGTCGTCTTTACGGTACTATAGATATATAGTTTTAAATGTATGGGTTTTTATTTCGAAAATAAATAAATTATTAAAAGAAAAAAAACTGTTAACTCACGATGCATGCCATTGCAGCCACTTTGAAGGCGACTGTTGAGGTAATAGCACTACCACTAATCGCTGGTCTCGACAAGCTGTTGTATTTCAAGCCAGAGTTGTGCGAGGTCACTAGAATTGAAGTGGGCAATTTGTTTTTTGTCTTCTAGTAATTTTATGTTTGTAGCACAGGATCCTTTTGCGATAAACGCCTTTGGGAGTCACGTTCAATCTGACCCTGAACTACGTTTTTGTATCGTTTGGTAATGGGGAGCTCAGACCAACTTCTCAAACCTGGATTTCGTATATAAGTCTGAAACCTTCGCAATAGACTAAATAATCAGTGCTATGAGCCGTTTAAATCATATATAAAAAACACATATTTAAACACAACCCTTCTCTTAAAAGGGAGAAGGAATTAAAGTGGACTGAACTGCGGGAATTGAGACATATACTTGATTAAGATTAACAATTGTAGAATATCTCATCTGAATGTCTAAAAAGAGCGACGAGTCTAGGCCAAACTTCAACATGTTGAAGCCTCTAGTGTACCACTTTAAGACATCCTGAATAGATCTATTACACTAAAACCTATAGGTGTGTATAAACAAACGTACAATTTTTAAGTGATTTTCAATATTTTACGCGCAATTCGTCTCGAGTATAGTACCTCTGTTGAGAAGTTTTTCGTAATTTATCCAGCCTTGCCGTTTGGAGCGTCTTGTTAATCTTATGGTACTCTCTTCTGTGGTATGCTGCACGGTATAGTTTACGTGGACGTTACGTATCACCAAAATTTGTATTATTTCGACTTTGTCCTGCGATGTATGCAAGTCGCATTCGACCCTTACAAGCGTTCTGGTACTCGACTTAATGCCGCCTCTATTCTCGTCCTTTTGTCCTCTTCATCCTCGGGTCTCTCTCTCTTATGTCTGTTCTAAATGTATGGTGCCTCTGCGTCCTTCAAATGGGCAGTTGTCTTCTTCACCTATAGGCAGACAAACGGAGCCGACTCGAAGGCTCTCATTGGGAAAACACTCGGGGCTGCCAGGTGACATGGTCTTTCAATCAGTGAGTCGGCGGGAGGGAAACGCAAGCAAAGCAAAAAGCTGTATTTAGCTTCGTTCGAACCCTTAGTGGCGGCCCTCTCGAGCGGCTATAGCAGAAGTGGCAGGAAAAGGTGGCAAACGCGGTCGCACGGAGGGAAACAGAACCTAACATGGCCGAGTCGAACTGCACGTGGAACTCGTCCGTCTGGAGATAACCGAGCGTTGTCGGAAAGCTTGCAAAGGCTATGAGGATAGTGACTGACTGGGTGGCTGCGGGTGGGACAACTGTTACAGCCACAGCCACTGCTGCTCGTGGAAAGGGAGCGAAATTAAATTTAAGTCATCAGTGTGGCATGCGGGTGGCTGAGCAGGGTGCTAGCAGCACGGTCGGTGGTTTGTCTGGGTTAGGCTAGTCGTCACTGGTACCATCATCGCTGTTTGAAGCCCTCCGGTGAGTCCTGCGGGAAGCAAGGATCGGTTAGAAGACACAGAGAAACGACTAGGGAACTAATTTCACTATCGTGCGCGGTCAGTAGCGACTAACTGAAGGAGGGTTGAAATGGCGGTAGCAGCGTAACATCCCTTTCCTGGTTCCCCTGGCATGTCTTAGAGAAGTATCTTTTCCATTGCCATCAGCGGAGCAATGGCTGTTGTTGGTGCCGCCATCGCTGGTGTTGTCGTTGTTGCTGCCGCTGATGGACTCTACCAGCCAGTACCGGTATGGGCACGCCATGTGGAGGAGTCACTGGCAAGACAACGAACTCCTCACGGGTTGGGTTGCTAGCTCCGCTGCGCCAGTTAGTGCGTCGTAGAACAAGAAAAGAAAGAGAGTGGCGGAGAAACTGATCAAGAATGAATAGGTGTCTGAGAGTTTCGCCATTGGTCCAGTGAACGCCGAGCGGTTGTCAGTTGCCGAACCAACAAGGATCATCTAAAGCTGACGGGGTGCTGGCGAAAAAAAGCTAGCAGTTAACTGCGGAGAACGGGAAACAAAGAAAGGCCTAAAGCAACCGGAAAAGTAGGAGTTGCAGGACAGTTCTGTGGTCGCAATGATGGCGCCAGCTAAAACTAGAAGAATGAAGAAGTTCCGCTGTGTTACGCTGGTGGGCTAGCCACGCACTCACTGAAGAGAGATAACATCCTACCGTAGCCCCCAGTAACCCCAGCAACCGACAAAAGGGCTGCTGACTCGGCGTACCCCTTTCAAGTGAACCATAGGCCTATAGGGGAGCGCAGAAACGAGAGATAGGAAAGGTGCTGGGCATCTCAAGCGACATACCGGTTGGCCATGGTGGAAATTCTTACAATACTGATCAACTAACCCTCTGATTTAGACACGTGAGCTTTTCGTAGGTAGATCATCCGCGAGTTAGCTAACTATATAGCTATCCTAGTTAAATAATTAGACAAGAGGGCAGTCGCTACATGATCGCCTATTCTTCGTATCGCTCACTTCGCTTCGAAAATTTTGTTTTCGCCTCTTTTCGCCTCCTTTTCTGTCGGCAATAATTGGTTCTCCTAGGTTTTTCTTTTCGCTCTCTTCCGTCACTCTCATTCAGCATTATTAATACGATTAGGGTTATAGGAAGGGTCGAACAGGTCGGCCAGGAAAAGGACAACGGAGTTACTGGAAGTTAGTCCTTCTTGTAACTTCCTTCTCAGTGGTCCGGTAATAGTTTAGGGGGCAAAATGGGACAGTTGTCCATAAATGGTCCGGGTCCCCACAGTGCTGTCACTCTTGTGAAAGGACCAGCGCCGGTTGGTTATGTCGGCAGCACTGTTCAACACTCCCCAGATGTCGCCCCAGTGTCTTAGCGGTTACGCCCGCCATTATAAACCATGAACCTGCCTCCCGTCTCGAGAACAACGGCAAGGCTAGTCCGCCCATGCCACCGATGGCGTGTCCGTGTCCTTATTTTCTCTGTCCCTCCCTCTCCTTTTTGCGTTCATCTCATCTTTCTTTGACTTAAGTGCCCTCGTGGGCTGCCGCCAGAAGTCGTATCATGTATCGCTATGTTCGCGACAAGATTTCCATGATCCATGAAATATTATTTTTCTCCTATCTTTCTTTTTCTTCTCGAAGTTTGGCTAGATAATTGTCTTGCTTGTCGCGGCGAGAATGGTCATTACCGCCTAGACAAATTTTGTCGGTTACTGCTGCTGCTATGGGAATACTTTTCACTGATATGCGTAACATAGCGCAAGTAAAATTGTAGTGAAATTAACTACTTGATTCAATTGATTGCCTTCTTTCCTGTACGTCCGTCCCGGTTCCGTTTCTAGACTAGTCGATCTAGTTAAAGTCCTCTCGCTATCATTTGCTTCTTAACATCATCAGAGAGCCTCTATGCTGTTGTCGTTGTATCCATTCCGCCATCGGTAAGCAGCGCGTAAAAATCACTGCTAATTTCACCAGCTGCTAGCTCTTCGTATGAAGATCGACGGTTCGATGATATTCGTCCTGCTTCTACTGCTGGCGGCTTTCCTACAGTTACTGTTACCGTTACCGGATAATAATCACTTAATACTGCCTCTGCTTCTACTACGCTTCGCAGGTATGAATCCTGTCATCACCTCATGCACTAAAAAACCAGACGTCGTCCCGCTTTATTTGTGACCTTAGGACGCATCTAACTTAGGCTCAGCCGAGTGCACTGCGAAACAGGTTGCACTGGAGAATGAACGTGTACCTATGATGAAAACATAACCTCTAGTTGCTATCTAACCTACCCAGCTGGCTTGCTACCTATGGAGGCATAATGACTGGAAAGGGAGGGGGCAACAGGGACAGCAACGAGTATTTTCAGACGACACTTTTTTAATTTTTTTCACACGTCAAACCTGCTGCTGCTGCCGTTCTCAGATGTCGCGACCGTCTTTGGTGCGTGTTCCCTCCGGTCTCTTAGGTCCCCCCTGCCTAATCTCCGAGGTACTTCCCGCCGAGACACCTGCGTTCGCTTGAAAGCTGGCTGATCAGAAAGATGAATGCTACATGCAATTAGTTTCTGCTTGAGAGACAAAATGAAGGATAAACGAAGAACCAACAGGATAATGTCGAAAATGGTCGCTTTGATTTGCTTAAAATTTTCCATCTTGTTGCCGCCTCATCTCCTAGTAGACTAAAATGCGCTTATTTTAGTTGTAGTTTTACTTGAGTAATTTAGTTTAGATTTTCGCTATCATCAAAGAGAACAGGCAAATACAAATACCCGAATATTTCACAGGTGAGAAGCGGTGATAACTAATGGCAATATGTTGAAGCTAATAGCTATTATGGGGATCAACCTCTCTGTGAGGAACCTACGGATGATATTAGGATGTTTTTTTAAACTTGGTGTAATTAGGATAATCTCATTAGTCACAATGCTAAGTAAGTCTACCTGAGAAGTGAGTAGAAAGAATATTGAGTGACACTCATGTGGGCGGCCACAGAGGCCTAGGTGAGGATTGACTGGCTAGAGCGGATTCTGAACTGAACCAATAAAAATTTTACCGAGCTCGGAGACAAACGAAAATTTGAAAACGTTGTATTGAGTTTTTCTTAGGACTGATATTTAATTAACATATTATCGCCGGTTTGTTAATATCGTTATTGAACAGTACTTTCCGTGTTCAGTTCGCGATATAAGTTTACTTTTTCAAAGTAACTTCACAGTGACTCATTATAGACTTCTGAATCACCATCATGCGCAGCTTTCCACAAGCTTTGTTCTTCCACCAGCTTTTCTTGTGTCGCCCTTACCTAGCCAGTGTCTTTAGACAAACGATTAACCCACTATGTTAAAACGCTGCCCAGATTTTGCTGGTGGTCTAGAAACTTCAAACTCAAATTACCTCTCTGCACCACTCTCCTTACGTCGGCCTTGTAAAAAGAAGTGTTTGATTTTGAGGATTCCTTCTACTTACTTCCTCATACGTTATTCTTCTCGTTCACCATTGCTCCCCGTTTGCTTTGCTTCTATGACGCTCTAATTGCAGATCTCAAATTGTTCCTCTTAGTTAAACCGAAATACGTTAAAGAACTTTTTGTTTGGCTGCCTGCCTGCGTTCCGTTCTGACGTTTGTCGTCTGCTCTTGCTAGGCCGCCACTGTCCTGTTAGCTTCTGTCTTCATGAACATTTCGACAGCTAAATTGATATTCTCCTTTTTCGGCACACGCCAAGCAAAAGACGTTTCGTTGCGTGCTATGCCAGTTACCGCTATCGTAGGGACTGTGGGTATAACAAACGTACCAGGAGTGCTGAGCCGATGATGATCTAAATCGAAATAGCGGTGTAATTTTGACAAATTAATAATACAGCTCCAGTTCATCCAAGTGAAGGCAACGACAGCTCATGGTTACAGCGTCTTCCCTTGGCACAAACGTAAAAAAGACCAGTAAAAACTAGCTGTAGTACATGAAAAACGGTCTACATACGTCAACTAAGAGGTGGCGCAGGCAGTAAGGCCCGGTCCGAGCAGAGACTTTTGGACGGGTTTTCACAAGGCAGATGTTCCGATCTGCTAAACTGAGCAGTTGCCTGCCAAACCGAGGTCTACTAAAGACCGACACACGTAACAGCAAAAGCTAGCAAGCAAAATACAAATCGTACGTACTTTTATATCAGCTGCCGCTAATACTACTAATAATTTTATCCCAGATTTGTTCTTTCCCCCATTCGTTTCCAGCCTTCTAAACATTCCCAGACAGCAAAATGAAAATTGAAATAAAGGTAGACAAAGAACTAGAAAGGAGGCAAAGTGGGACCCCAGTATGTATGCCCCGTTTCTAGGCTGCTTTCGCTTGGCACTCACAATTTTCAAATTTGGAATCGACCATGCTAAGCTGAAAATGTCTGTGATTATGGATTTGGTGTGTTTCTTTTCGGTACGTTTGAATGGGTGACAAATCTTGATAATATGCGTGATATATGGATAATCAAATATCGTAAACCAATGTCAAGTACACTTATCGAGTCACCGATACAAATATTAACCATTTAAACAGCGAAAATGGAAAAAAATCGCTTAAAGGAGTTCGCTATGCAATTTTGAGCTGAATGGTTTTTAGATAACATCCCAGTTTGAAACAGAACAGGGTCTTAACCCAAGGTTATTTGTGGGTTTCCACGAAGATGAAAACAAATGTAGCCGGCTAATACACCTTCGTGATAAAGCGCTCTTGAAGTTAAAAGGTAAAAGAAATTTTTACTCGAACGACAACTTTCTCACGCAAATCGAAAGCGGCCGGTTCAGCCTAGAAATTTTAGTTGTGTTTATTCAAACTAACAAAAATGGCTGGGAACCTTTGTAGCAGCTTATTTAAAAGACGATATCCTCTTAGTACCCAATCGATCAACGAAGTCTTACCGTACTTTGTCGTATGATGCGGAATGCACGATCTTCAGCTGGTTATCTTCAGCTAATTACCTGAAGTTAAACCGGCACATAAATTCAACAATGAAAATTATTAGCCGCAATCCTGTTGTGTCGTTCGTGACCGTCATTAAACTATGTTGTTTGTCTATATAATTTTTCCTTTAATGATGCACTAATATTCCCTTTTCCTTAGATGAATGCTTTCCGCTAGAATACAAAACTATATAAAGAGTAGCTACAGGCCAAGTAGTTTCCTAAGTAGCCTATTCCTTACATGATATATGCTTAACAGATCAACGGATAAGCGTGTTTATTCAAATGAAAATCTCGTTTACACACTTCGGATCTCATTTCGGGTCACTGGCTATGGTAGTCTAAGGTTTTAGCCAGCGTTTTTCAACTGCACTCTCCCATTTAATGCCCACTTTCCTGACCCTGGCCTTACGTTGATGCTTGTTTAAATGCTGTTTCAAGTTCAAACGAAAATCTTATTCTTGATTTGACGTAGGACCGACGAAAACTCTTCGTGTGTGTATTTTTCGCTCATATTTTTCCTTGAGCTCCCTAAGCTTCGCCATGTGGTCAAACACTACTGTCCACCATACTTCATCTTGAAGAATCCAGTTTGTCATTATGTTGGTCCTCAGATGCAGGTCTCGATTCCTTTAAGCTTCGACCCTTCCCTCTTCGAAGAGTGTATAGTGTTCCAATGTTTGACTCGCAAAGTTGCATACGCCACCGTCCCGTGTGGTGCATGAATCACTTGCGGCTAGCCTATTCTGTAAGGATATTCTTGAAAACATTTGTGGCCGGTAAACACATTGGGGGAATTTGCTCCTTCCGTACAACCGGTTCCGGTGTCAATCTTTTTGTCCTTGTTGTGTTTGCCCAGTCCGGCACGACGCCTGGAGCGTGCTTTTACTAACTATTTCTCGAGTAAGTATTTAATCCTAACAAATTTCTTTCCGCTTCTCGGCTATTAGGTCTTATGATACTGTCCTACTTGGGATTACATCAACAAGGGCCTAGGTGCTCTTTTACTTACCTCGAAATCGAGCTTTCGCTGCGCTTTCTTCAAGAAACCTTTATTTCCTTTAGCATTCATGCCTTCCGCCTTCACCGGAACTGTGTAGAATAGTGTAAAATTTGCCAGTAAGACAACAAGCTTCACACATCTCTGCACATCTTTTGCATCATCATCCTACTGAGGCTCTGTGAAGCTAAAGCGGCCTTTCTACCCTTTGCTCTAAGTGTGAAATTCCAAGGATACACCTGGGCAAGTCTCAATTCTAAATTTATTAATTTTTTTTCACAAACTGTGGTTCGTTAAATCTATGCTCGTTTTTTTTATAAATGCTCGTAACTAAAACCAGTATGCAATTTATTCGATCACAGGGTATCAGTTCAGTGAAAGAAATGTTCTGCAACATTATATTGCTTCAACTTAAGGTTTTCAGTTAAATAAAAGATCTTCATTTGGGACACCAGTAGACTCCGCTATAGACAGGATGGAATGAATCTACTACTACGGCCATCTTTCCCACACGGTACCTAAGCCAAATGAAATTGGTAGACGTTTTCGATGCTGCCGACGTAGACCACAGCGATCGCTAGCCTTTCTTAGAAAAGTCTGATAAAATCTTCCTTTCGCTAAGAGGCAGCTCTGCCAGAGCGGTAGTCAATGACGGGACCGATTGCGATCGTTGTGATTCATATAAAAAGGAGATAGACATCTATCCTCAACGCACCAAGCCCCTCTGCCTCAGTTCCCCTTCGACGAGCCGCTCTCGGCGTTTTTACCCTTAGAGAAGAAGAAAACCACCCTTGTGCTATTCTCACAGAAAAAGAGCACAACTCCTTTTTCTCTTTGGCCGATAGCTGCCATCGAGCTAGACGACGAACAATATAAAACCTTTAAATTCTTTGACGTATATCGTAAATTTCTGCAGCTGACAGTTTCTCTCGTCCTTCTTTTCGCAGTAGTGCGGGGATAGCATTTTGGTAGGTTACCGGGATAGGCACCGATGCAAGGGTGCACCAACGCCACTAAGCCAGGACAGCGTCGGAAGAGGAAGAAATTTAGCCGCGAAAACTAAGACACGACCGAGGACTTGGTTGAGGCGTACCCCGGACATGCCTACAACTGGATGGAAGACAGATAGTGGCTGTCCATCGAAGAACTTGCGCTCGTAGGCTTTCTATGTAGGCATTTTAATAATGTCCTTTTGTACTAACAATATATATATATATATATATATATATATAAATGAAAGAAACGGGGGAACGCAACAGATGCGCGGTAAGGACAAATATAGGGTAGAGTTGCAGGGGCAAAATGTGCTATATAAGAAGGGTGTGTGATATCCACTAGACCATTAAATACTGTACATAGGCTACATTGTTGGCGGGTCAAATCCCAACGTGATAACCTTCTCAATATTATACCCCTATATAACGCGTACTTTTTGCAAACTCTGTAGAATACATACGTATGTAGATTATAAGATAGTGTATATCTTCTTCTCATGCCAAGTCGGTTCAACATGCTCGGTTTCATCAATTTGGCCAATTATCTTAATGCTACTACATATGACCATCGTGAACCTATTGAATTTCGAATATAAAGCATCTCTATCTTGAACATAGCGGCGGCAGCTATAGCAACTAAGATGCATCACTGGTAGCAGCAGCAGCAATGGTCAGGCGAAGTGTTACACGCCACCTGCTGTACCTTATAAGCGAGCAGTTGTTTTAAACTTATGCTGAATTCAAAGGATGACAACGGAGCCAACAGCTCGTCCTCTATCTTTCTTTATCTTCCTTTCGAGCGATACATGCAGGCAGCGAGACATACTATAGATCACCCGTAGCACGGGAGGGACAGCATCAAAAAAGTGTTGAACCTGTCTCGGCATTTTTCGTTCTTTGCTTCTAAATTTATTTCGTCTTTCTTTTTTCTAGTGGCTCCTGCTGCTTCTGTAACCACTCACTCAACCTTTAGCTTGCGTGGAGGTGGACTGAAAGATCGGAGACGGGGCAATGGCAGGAAACAAGGGAGCTAGCGAGTAGCGGCAGCAAGCTAGAAGGACAAAGGAGCCTTGCAACTTCTCTCTTCGGAACAGCAGAGGTGGCGGCAGTGGCGCGCTTTGAAAAACTTTTTTATCGCCTTGAGAAGGAAAAAAAGGTCTGTAGAGCGCACGGCAAGCGCCCTGAACCAGCGGGTACGCGACTTAGGTTCAAGCTTGCTGTTTCCCGTTAGCCCTTATGCAGGCTAGCGAGCTCGTGACGTTAGTTGCTTGAGCCTTACTCTCTTGGTAGCAGCGTGGGCAAGCTGAATGTAAGGAGTCGGGATGAGGGTGATAGAGGGGCGTCAAGTGGCGTGATAGCTTCAAGCGTTGTTGTAGAAAACGCGCTGGGGAGCTCGCTGCTCTCATTCGGCTTCGCTGAATGCCTGGCTAAGGAGTTTCATGGTTCCAAAGAAGGAAGTCCCCGTAAGTATGCATGCACGGGTATATGCATATACCAGGACGGCACAAGGGGGCTGCATTGTTCTACGAGGACACAGCCGCCACGTCGTCGCCTTAGGGAAGCGAGACCGATCGGCGGACGAAAGAGGCCGCGGCTTTTGGAAAACCAAGACTAGTGGAACAGTGGCAGTGAATAGGAAAGGACGGGACGGCCAGTAAGGGTTGGTTCCTGGTGCTTAGGGTTAGTGTGTCGGGTGTTTGGTGGCTGAGTGCACGCTGAAGGGCAATCGAACTATGCAACGAGTCGCTGTTCGAAGCCGTGCGGCTGATTACCACCTGATTGGTGGCACGGAGGCGAAGCCGGGGCTGTTCTTGCTACTATTATCAGTGTTAGCGTCGTTCTATGTGACAACGATGGCAGCATCATGCTATCCCCTCCGTAATACTATCTCTTCGCAGTCGGCTTTCGATGACAACGATAGAAAAAGCGGCGAAAGGGCCAGGTATTAGATAATGTTGAGATTATGCCTGTCGTTGTTGTCGAGCTATCATCGTATTCGTTACGATCAGCGATATGTAGCCCCGTCGAAAACGTAAAGACTATCGCCGCTTGCTGGGTCCAACTACGACCTACGTAAAGCAATCCCATCTGCAGCCCGTGATGCCCATACGTGCGTCCGGGCAGACGCGCCTCCCCTAATAATGCTATTAGATGAGTATTATGGTAAAGAAGAGAGCAAAGCCAATGGCAGATGAACTAGCGAACCTCTGCCTAGTTCACAGCGTCCCTAACTATCACAACCCACTGTCCAACTTTACATTGTTATATATTGTTTATATATATTGTTATAAAGCTGCTTGCCGTTTAGGAAACGAGCAATAGTTGTCCTAGGTCAATCAAACGCGAACTTTATCAATTAGCTATAATCAAATCAATCACCATTACATTGATAATATTAAAATAGAATGATAATCATAGTATTAATTATCTATTCAGCGATTGTTGTTTCTGCATCAAACATAATTATCTTCAAATATTCACCGAACACATAGCACTAATACGATTAGAAACCGTATCAGAGTTCAAATCAGCTCGACATTTCCTTTTGTTAAGGTTACGACGACAATAGACGTTTAAGCAAAGAAGTAGAACGTAGCTCCCCCGCAGGTTATCCTCTTTTAGATATTCCGTGGGCTTTAGGGCGTCTATGTCCTGAATGAGCAAATATAACACGCACTATAGGCTTATATAAATATCGCTCGTGTGTCTCTTTTTAGTATATGACGCCTTCTAGTAATAATCTACTGTATCAAGTTCATATGTATCAGATGCATTGACATTCCGAATGACGGATTCGTTTTGTCCGGGGTTCCGAGTAACAAGTTCATCTCACCGACGTCTGTTGTCAACGGATGAAGTCAAGACTGACGCGGGGCACTGGCCGGTCTGAAATACCAAGCCAGATACTTATTAATCGCGTTGTCTCAGGGCCAGTACTCGTACTAATAATGATATCGGAATGGTAAGTTGGGAACTGATCGAAACAGGTAGACAACGCTCCAGTTAGAAAGATGGATAACGTGGTAATTTATTCATCTGATTACCTTAAATAAGCTTACAAGTTGACTTTGAGCCTAAATTGAACATTTTCAAAAAAATTGATACAATTTTAGTAACAACATTTACTCCGGTTATCTTACGCTTATCAGTCTAAATATTCGAAGAACTACCGGCAGGTTGGCCGACCTAATCCCATTGCAGCTATCCAATACTAAAGTCGAATTTATAAGAAGATTATCATAAAAAGGTTTTTATCAACAATTTCAGGCGACAATGTCCCTCTTTAAAAACTGTTGCCGATGGCACGGTAATACTTATAGTGATACTCCTCATCTTAAAGAGATAAGAATGCAGTACGCGACAAAACCTAAATGAAGCTTATACGAACGTTACGAGCACGAATTGTATTTGAAAAAAATGTATAACAGCCATTGTAAAAGCTTTTACGTGCTGATACGTGCTAATTTAGTTGTTACCAAGCTCTCCGGTTAGAGAGGGCAGCAGTTTCTGCACAGAAGCTAAATCATATAACCAGTATACATTGAATATTTCTATCATTTCAAAGAAACAGCGCCAATTAAGCTTCGGAGCGTGGAAGCAAAGCAATTGAAGAGAGGTAGAAGCAGCTCAGCGTACAAGTAAGCTCATTGAAAAGCTAACAGGTCCGACGGAGCATCGATGTTTTTACGTAAAACGTTTAAGGGAAATTGCTCAATCGGCATTTGTAACTTCTGAATAATAGTGCAGTTCATTAGATTGTTTGACTGGGCATGAAACGCCGATCGCAAACCCACAGGGTTCAGCCTATGAACGAACGAACGATGTGTCAATCAAGGAAAGGAGGATGCCCTCCCGCCGGAAGCCTCATTCGATCCAGCACCAGTTCCATGTTTAATTTAAAAGGGCAGATAGAACTATGTATCACGTACAGGAATAGGCAGACAAACAGTGCGATAAACTCTCGGAGATCAACCCTTTCTACTGCTGTATGTAAGTAAGTTATAAAAGGACTCTGTGACGGACGCGCGACACAGCATATCAGTTATTTAATCCGATATTTGAAGGTTACTAAATATAGGTGACCTTTACGAAATGAAATTAATCGTTCGTTGGCAGATAGAGTAGCAGAGACCGCTGCTTCGAAGAGCCCAGTTAGAACCAGTCAGTATCGTCTAACCTCTGTTCTCTACAGGCTTGCGTAACTTATCTAAAGCTTAATATATTTACTTGCATACGAGAGTATTTATTTATGCGCGAGCGACCAACTCGTTGTTCATGATCGGTGCTCTTATTATAGATAGAATGAAAAATATTGGATCTCCACGACAAAAAGAGGTCGAGCACTGAAAATCTCATGGCCTCCTTGCTCAGTAATGTTTTAAGAAGCACGACTTCGCCGAGTTTGTTCTGTATATCGAGGACCAGTTTTCACGTCGAACCAATCAAGCTATAAGAAACCCAAGACTATTTGAAACATCACATATACTTTGAAATGCTTTGTTGCAATGGCAAAGATTTGCAGGCAGTAGCTGAACACAGGCAAACGAACCGCAAGACAACGGCTTTAAAGCTCTACGAAGAGAATGACCTATCTTTAATGTATATCTCGAACTTCCTATCTAGGGCTTCCAGCTAATAATGCCAAGTTGAAGTATTACGGATAGAGCAATACCTATCTACTAGCATAACATATATCCAGCGGTATAACAAGCCGTTTGTTGTCGGTTTATTTACACTGTGTAGTTGTAGACACTCGCGATAACAGAGTTTCAATTTTTACAACTGGCGACTTCATCCTCACTAACTAGCGAGATTGCAGAGCGACGTCTAGCATCTGGCTGTATTTCTGGCGTGCATTTTATGTGACGCAGAAATATCAATGCTTATTTTGATACATTCACGATTACCTTATACGTGCATATACTGAGAGGGCCTACTGATTAGACAGGACAGCCGACTGGTACTTGTCGAGTGGCTGAGGGAGCATCCGTTTGTTCCGTATGTCCGGTAATACCACAACTCAATGTCAGCTTGCACACCATGTAGCCATACAAGAGGCGGATCCTTTTTCATTATCCACAACGCGGAACTCCTTAGAGGAACGTTCCGCACTACATCGTGGCACATCTACGCGTTATAATACGTGTCACACACGATAATCATTCATTTCAATAGAAACGCATACTCTTTATACGAATTTACCGAACAAGTTTCGTATGTAATGGCTATTCAAATTTTCAAGCCTGACAACAAAGCCCGCAGGTTCCAATCGAGGGTGCGTGCCTTTTTGAATCTGTTAGGTTCCATAAAACAATACATTTGATTTTATCGGAGTTACCCTTTTATGCGCATACATATCTTTCGAAAGTCTGTCTTAAAATGTGAAATTCGTTTACGGCTATCGCTGGCAGTAATCATGAAAGCGTTAAAATATAGCGACTGCTTTGAACCTGGCAACATTTTAGCAAATTCACTTACAAAATCTAGTTACTTTTGTGGAGTAGGACGGTATTCGACGAACGCGTACTACGCTACGATATAAATCAGGAGTGAAATATAAATTCACATGGACGTTCCCCGTACCATTTTACTTCTCAGAATGTTCTTAATGACTACGGGTGGTAACATCGTTCCTCAACAACTCCCGTGCTGCCTTTTTGATTTCGACTGTTCTACCTGTCCTGCGTCAGGGTAACAGCACATTGAAACTCAATCGTCTTTCAGATCAAATGCGGATCCTATTAACGGAACTGTAGTTGCTGCTGGTCGATGAACCTCTGGCATCAGATCAACAACTATGAAGTATTATTGTTCCGCAGCTACCCAGAAAAACGGCTCGTTCTGCATCACGATACTTTTTGTTTCGAAAATCTTCACCGGAATCACACTATTCCGCTCAGTAGAAGATCGAAATTCTAGAATAATAGTAAAATAGGAAAAGAATGCGAATCTACCAACAAGCTAGCCACTGTTCCAGGTAATTTCAAGCCGCGTCGTATTAAATGAAAGAAGCATCTCAGATCGATCTTCGATGCCGTGAGAACCAATCCTCAGTCCAAGTCTCAGCTCTAATCCTTTTTCGTTCCAAACTATCTTGAGAAAACGCTAACATTTCAGGAAGTCCAAACATGAAAAATTCACAGCCATCGAAACACTGAACGAAACTCTTCTAGCCAATTGATTCCCAATGTCCGTACGGTGTATCATGTCCAAAACGTGCAAATTGTGATACAGACTGTACGATGGAAATTTCTTATTTCTAAGCCTAATGATACGAAGTACCGCCGTTGTCAAATAGAGCTCCCCAATCGTACCATAATTAACAACAGAGTCTGTCATTTTTCGCGTACCACCATGCGTTCAAATATTATATGAAGATATGCTAAAATTGTATTTGACTTTTCATACGTGTGTCACCATATTTATGCCTTTATACGTCTATATATATACATGTATTAATTAATTAATACTACAGACGCTTCTTCTTCGGTAGGCTTAACTTAATTGTATTGGTTAACTTTCCGATCCGTCCAACAGTTATTGCGATATTTAGTGCCCTTTTTCCTTTATGGAAGACACATTCAACGAAGAATTTTATCAAGAATGCGAGTCATGCTTTTCCGCTCTATCTCAGCCATAGGTTCTAGTAGTTATTCTACTAGCGGTGTTTCCAAGAACTTCACCGATACAACAAGTTATTTAGTCTTTACTCCCTACCCGTGAAATACGTCTTGCGCTTTTTGTAAGAGAAACTTAGTTTTTCTCGTGCGGAAGTCAGGGAACCACTAACTTTTTGGGTAGTTCAATGGTATTAGAGGAGCCTTTACCTCATCCTATGCAAAGCGACGCAAGTGAGCGTTTGGTCCAAGGGCTTCTTTGAAATACGCTACCAGCCACCTAATATCCCTATTTCTAAAATGTTGGTAAGCACCATGGTCAATGAAGCCACGAACTATCTTTGTGGAATGGAACTATTTTCGGGTAAAAAAATCAAATTTTTTGCGCTGAGCAAGGACGAACTAACACATTAAACTGACGAATTCAATATCGCTGGAGATTAACAAAAAACTGTAAATTGAGTTAGTACGCCGATCGTAAGTTTTATTGTATATCTGGCGTCATCATGAAAAGTAACGTAGAAACACTTGGCCCTTCACCTGTTAATTGCATCGGCAACGTGCCAAGGGACAACGTTAGCTTTTATGAGAGCAGTAATGAGAATGAGTATGAGAGAAAAATGGTCTTCCGCAAGCGTTTTCTCAGTACGTATAAGGTCATGTGTCATCGCTCCTATTAGTAGCTTTAGAAATCTGTTTATTCCTGAAATCGTCTTGCATTACTCGAACTTTCGCCGTTATCTATGAAAGCTTTACGTTGATTTAAAGAACTAAATTAAAAAAAAAAAGATTTAAAGTCGGCCATTAATCTGAAAGGATTAAAATAAAAAATTTTAGCTTCGGAAGTTCTCCATGCACTGAAAGATAATAAGGATCTGAAAAGTGTCGCGTCGATACACTGTCAAACCGTAGAAAATTTTTCACTTCTTCCACCGACCTCTCTTGGGTTGGGTATATAAATACGACTCATTTAACGTAGTAGTAGTAGTAGGTAGCATCGAAGTTTGTCTGGAACTCTACTTAATGAATATACTGTATAATGTATCATGAAAATGTCTGACAGTGAACATTTCTTCAGGTCGTAAAAATTTACCATATAGCCCATCAGCCCAAAGTGCGCGGTAATTTTCATAAAATTTCGCACATATCGAATGGATTAACCCACTCAACATTCCCGTTAGAGTACCCTGAGTAAACTGTACAAACCCAATCATGTTTTTCCACATTTATTTATCAAAAAGACTCAATTCGAAGTGATAGTTTGTGCACATAACTTTGAAAATATATTTGAAGTCGTTTACGCAGCCGAGCACATTTTTTTTTCGCGAGAATGTACGATAGTTGGGACGATTCGTTGTTTATGTATCACAATGGTTATAGAACAGATTCTTCGAATATTACGACATCAAGTCCTGAATAAAAGTGACAACAAGGCATTACGCTGTTACAAGCGAATCTGGTAGACTTTTAAATTAGATAATTTTCGAACAGCTTTCCGCCCGCAGACGAAATTTGGCTGGTAAATGCCCAGTTTTCTAGAAACTTGTGAATGAAAATTGGGTTGAATTTATTGCATTAGAAGTGAGTTCAGAAGAAAATTTGTCTTGAAAATCAATGCTCAGAGGTCAAGTTCTTGTTCCTCTGATCACAGCGGCGCCGGAATTAGTCGAAGAGTGGTAAAGATACTCAAAAGAGAGGCCTTAAGCGAAAGCGTGAACAGTGAAAAATTCTAACTTGAACACTGAAAATGCGAAAACGAAGTAAAAAATAGGTCTTCCATGAGTTAACTTCGGGAATTTTTCTTCCACAATTCTTATTATGTAAATGCGTATACTGTATTCCATGTGAAACTTGACTCATTAGAATCAATAAAAATCCGTTTGCGATATACGATCGCCATAGACGAGACACGCTTCAATCTCTACCACCAGTTGGAGAGAGACCAGGCGAAAGATTGGCGTTGTTCTAAGGTGAAATCGAGTTTCATGGCGTTATCTAATAGGTTCTGACGTAAGATGATAATAAAACTTGCAACAGACGTCCGGAACATCTGTCGCTCTGGGTTTCTTGCCAAAAATCAAATAATAAATATGGCCGGCTATCTCGAGTTCCTCGAGAAACTCGTTAACCGTTGGCACGGCAACTGAAAGCACGTAGTATGTTTGCTTGATGACAATGCCACACCTCATCGCGATATCTTAACTACATCCTGAATTGAACATACTTGGAATATCCAACGTTAGAACGAGTTCATTCTCCTGACCTATAGGTCTGTGTGGTTATGGCCCTCCACGCCTTAAAGAGACAACTAGCAGGCAAGCACATTTACTAATTTCCCTGTCCATAAAATCATAGATATACAAATTATATATGGTTACTTAAGGAAGCTTAGGACCATCTAAAAACTGCTAAAGCGCTGAAACAGGAGATTACATTGAACACAAAGACTCATTATTATTATGGTCCAACTAATTGAAAAATCATTACGTTTCAGAGTCATTTGGATTCGCCTGGAAAGGCCTAATATTTTATATTTAATATTTTTTATATATATATATATGCGATCAAAATTTGTCTGCGAATCTATTGAATGATGCAATCCAAGCGCGGCGTCTATTGCCTAAAGCCATGTCATCACTATTTTCACTTCATAGAAAAACAGCATGAAATAATAAAGGCACGAGTATAAGTGATGCAAGCGTTAGAAGTCGATTGTAGAGGTTACTTCGTGCTCCTACTTCATTTTTACACGCGTTTTGCATATTTATTTTCCACCTTTACGATAAATTAGAAAACAAGTCTGCATTGATCAGAACTTAAACCATGATAATACGCAAAAATAATATCTATGCTATTGACGTTAAAAAGAAATATGCACCCTAACGCTCAGTTTAAAGTGGGAAAGTAGTGTCGTATTTTTAAGAAATTAAGTTTTTTAGACATTATATAAGCGTCAGGCGTTTGTTTTTCAAAGCGACCCTTTCTACTCCGTGACTCCATCGGAACTGCTAGCTGTTGTCCTATTTTTTTAGATATTTTGTATTAAAATTTAAATCCTGACGACGGGTCGCGCGTAAATGTAGACGCCGGCTATTTTCATACGATATAGGTAACTTCCCAAGGCAAATCGAAAAAGGCAAAAAAAAAACAACTGAGAGGTGTCAATGCTGTGGTCACTAGGCTTAACTAATTACTTTGAATTTGAATTAAAAAAAGGAAGGACCTTCTCTATTATATATCATCGAGCCATACCATAACTACTGCTTATTTCCAATGTTCACTACACGATTGTGTCCATATGGCTCAGTCAGACTCTAAATAATGCTTTTAGAACTATGAAATTTGGAGTTTTTATATATTTCGGGATTACATTTAAAATGACAAAATGCAATGAAGAATAACTATTTCTGTAGACCATTCTGCAAGGCCATTATAAGAACGAAAACACTTTTCCCGAAATTTCTTCCTATTATATTCCCAACACATTTAATTTATTTCAGTAGTACACAAGCAGTGTAGCTGACTCTTATTCGGTCAATAGGAGACGCATCGTTGTCAAGTGACCTCGGTACTTTGCTCTCGAAGGAAGGCAACCTAATAGAAACTAAAGGGTACGAACATCACGATGCTGATAGCGCGCAAGTACTGCTATAAAGGCAAATTTATCGGGCATCGCCGTGCAATAGCTGACAGCAGCATTAACAGACTATTTCGTGATCGGAGCCTCCAGCTTATCTTCTAATAATTAAACAACGTTTGATCTTGTTTAAGTTAAATGTGGCTTGAAGTTAACTTTCTAACGCGGTTTACCTATTCAAACCTGTCCGTTCAACTATAAGATATTTACGTTAATTTTTTTTTTGTATAGCAGAGAAGGCGGTCGAGTGTCTAAGAGGACCGGACAGGAGTATGGCAGGCGTTATTC
>NW_019215097.1:0-27493 GCF_002532875.2 Varroa jacobsoni | reverse complement strand
ATATACCTATACCAATAAAATCCTTTATTTTTTATCTTTCATTTTACTTAAAAAAATTTTATCTATCTATAACCATAAACCATATTTTTGGAGCTTTCCGGACATTAATGTTCAGCAGAGGAACAGTGTGACGCAAATGATCAGGAGGACCGATCTCAAAACTACCAGTTTTATACGGGAAGACCTGTTACCTCCCGATGGTGACCCCAGTCATGTTATGAAGCTCCAGAAAATGCTACTAATCACTCATGGTACGTGTATTCCACATCTTGTTAGCGGAGTAGTTTTTGACGAGTCCACGCGGACCTCTGTGGTTTGCCACATACGATCCTTCAGAATATGATATTTGAGGCACCCCTCTATTTGGCATTGATAGATCAGCATAGCATTGCAATGTCATATTTGCACAAGGTCGTTTGGCCTACAAGAGAAGTTCCCGTTTCGATTTCTAATCATTTAAGTTTTTACCTTGGTTCCCGTGATTTGACGAGTTTTTTTCATTGAGCCAGGACGTTCTGCCTCCCGAGCGTCTAGCTTCGCCTATAGCTGCGTTGGCAAAGGATAATCGTGATAGATGTTCGACTGGTTGGCAGAAATGGAGAGAATCTATCTGTTTTTGTTACGTGGCTACGATTTGTTTGGCTTTGAGTTCGGCCGTGACCCTAGAACCCAGTTGGGGGAAGGGGTATCTGCAACGCTGTAGCTCGCCGTATCTCCTTATCACTCCCTAGCCATCGACGTCGATAGCGATCCAGACGTGAGTACAACTAGGATAGAAATCATCATATCGAGTTATTCTGCGGAACATACGAGGTAGAGCTACAATCATGTTTGGGTATCGTTCATAACATTTCCGAGATAGAAAACTTGGTAAAGAAAAATTTCTGTTCAGTACGCTGCGTGGACCCTTATATATAGCTCAAAAAACCTGCATGAATATTCAAATTTGGATTTGGCCTAGTATTTCATTAGATTGCAGATGGCTCGAACGCCGATTTAAAGCGGATCCCATCGGCCAACGGATGCTTGGATCAGCCATTAACAAATTCAGATCGGAGCTTCTAGCGGTTCCGAGCTCACATGTCTGTTCAGCACCGCTCTAAATGCCATATTTATATATATTCATTTGTGTATACATGCAAATCTATTCTCGCCCTCGTTCACAGAGAACTGCAAACGAGGCAAAAAAAATGACGCACTCATTGCTACGGCACAGCGAGCTGGCTAGTCCGTATTAAAATGCAAATTTATCAATACATTACAGTGCGTCAATTGGCTGGTGGCTCGGGTTCGGCCGTGGGCTATTTATGACTGGGCAGAAGCAAATCATCGCTGAGAACTGCTATCGAAGCAGAGGAACTGTGAATACCCTCGGCGTGCACCCCTTTTTTGTGTTAAGTGACGGTGCTACAGGAGAAACAGTTGCCGTCTGACCATACGTCGCACAGAAGCTACCTATTGCTGGCCTTTTGACAGACCCTATATGTGGGCAATCTTTCGGACGACACTGGAGACGATTCGAGAGTTGAATATTATAGATTATGAGTTAAAAACACAGTTGGCAACATCGGTTCATTTTTTTCCTGTGTTTCACGAGGACATCACCTGGTGTTCGGATCGCATCAGCTGTATACGCTAAAAGTGAAGGAACCGATCGGTTTCTTGCGTGCAATAAGTTAACATGCGAGTGTACTATCGCGATAATGCAGCGACGCAACAGCGTATAGGACTGTAAAGTTTCGTACTCGAATTCATCCACGCCAATCATCGCTAGCCATCAAGCAGACCATAACCGGCCGACTTCTGCATAGGCCTGCATGTCGCTGATATTGGATGGTTTGTCAAAGTGGAAAACCCTTATCGCTGCTTGCTGCGGTCGATGAAGGCCATCATCACTTGACTGGTACCACCGTTACTTCATACAGCTGTTGCTATCATTAATACTTGGAAATAAAATATGCGCATAAGATTTGCTATATTTTTAAAGACCGTCCTCAACTGAGTGGGCATTGTGGGCCGCCGACTGCGCCCAGGCGCTGGTCGCTATTCGAGCTACACCAGCCGTCCATTGTTGGTTACCTAAAATTAGTTGTTTAGTAAAGTATATCTCGATCAGGAATAATGTCGAGTTCGACTAACACTTCAAAGAAGGTGTCCAACCAGCATAAGGTCATCGCCGTCCAAATGTTTGTTAAATAAACATAACAAACAATACATGCTCAAGGAAATTGCTTAGATCTATTAGAATATCGCACCTTGCGGAGCAACTAGCATATTATAGTTGGAGTGGCAAGATCCGAAACATTTAGCCGCTGCCCTGCACGCCATAACCACCACCCCGTCGTATATTTGGGAGTTACATGTTCAGCCCCATGGACCATTTGTACCGTAGTTGCGAGCCCGCTGGTTAGCTAGACCAGTGACACGGCTCGGGGAACGCTCGCTGCCGACACGTTCTGCCCACCTGCTCTCACCCCTCAGCCCCACAACAAGAATGCGTCTTGTCTCTCGGCGCGACGAGCACCTCTCACTCTGCGAAGACCACGAAAAGCTACGTAATCGCCTGTCCATATGGTAGGGCAGCCCCCTGAGCCGCCATCATCGAAACACTGACGATGCCGCTTTGCCGTTGTCATAGGACGGAACGTTGGGCAATGCAAAAAACCAATATGAACTCCGCGCAGGTGGGTGAATGTCTGGTTTGCGTTGTAACGTCCACGTCGCTCGTTGCCGACCTTTGCCACAATGTATATATTCCATTGAGGGCCGGTTGTGGCGCCACCTGTATCACCACAGCGGGGGCGGAGGGACATGGGAGTGACGAACGGTAACGACGGGGAAAGGATAGAAGATGCTAGTGGGTGTCAGCGCTTCATATCAGCCCTCCAGGCAGCGAAACAGTGACGGTGCTTAGGTTTGCCACAAATTTATAGCCGAAGCGCGCCTGCAGCCTGCTTGTTTGACGTGCTACTACTGCGCAAAGACCGCTGAGTGGAGGAACCGCAATGCCAGCGGACAAGGAGTCTTGTAGGTGGAATAGATTGAGTGGGAGAAGGGAAACGTGGGGTTGTCATTTCCTCCTGTCTGAGGTCCCTTTAAAGACCGCCCGCCGGAGAGGTCTGCCACCGCAGCAACTGCCGAAGCCTGTTAGAGTACGCGAAACAGGGCATTCGAGGCGTTGGTGCGAGTTTCGTAGGATGCTACGGTGCGCAGAGCCTCTTGGCCCTCCTGGTGCTGCCGCTGCATCAATGCGTGTGCCGCTCATAACAGAGCGGTTTCAACGTTTTCGCTAGTCAGCAACGTCAGCACTCATCATGATTTACCCTGTGCCAGGGTGGCCGGGAGCACAGAGCTAGCAGCGTTAGCAAGCCAGAGTCTTTTCCGCTGTGTCCTTCCTATCCTAGAAAATACTAGGTAGAACAGCAGCCCTCAGCGCTAGGAGTTTTCGTATCCTGCTTCATCCTGGCTTGTCCCATTAGCCTTGCAGAACGCCGGACCGACCGACCGACCAACCAACCAACCGTCTTGAAGCATCGGCTGTCCGCGTTAATCAAGTCGCCGGCAACGCTCTTCCAAGCAGTGAAATGGTAGACCTACTAAAAGCGAAAAGATACACATAGCAGTTTAGAGACGCATGTATACGACGATGGTAGTGAATTTAATGCAAGCGTTACTGTAGCAAAGACGCGTGTGGGGGACGGGGGTGTGGGTGTGTCTGTGGATAGACACTTTTTCTTGCTTTTTAAATTCAGCGAAAGCGGTGTTGATGAAAAGCTGTGCACTAGCCTAACACGTGAAATGCATGTACGGAGAAACAGCACATGATCATCTGAACTCTAATATATATATATATATATATTTCTATATATATTACTATAGCTTCTAGATTTAGCGGGATGCGGACATTGAACGCTGACTGAATCAACGCGATTGTGTGAATGTTTTGTAGGTGGCGTTTGAAAGGCCATAGGATCGCGAGTCAAAAGAAGTTGTGTGTAGAACGCAGTCGCGATTGAGCGTTTACAGACCAAAATAATGACAAATCAATAGAAAGCAATCCTTGAAGACATAATTACACAGTTTATGGAATCCAGCATTGAGATAAGTGTAACGCTCGTTTGCTGAAAGAGCCATTTCGATATTGACGTATTAGATGTGTATTACGGTGTTCTGTGGCGGGTAGACTTGTTATTGTTTGTTTTTATGTAGGTCTAGCCGGACGTAATTAGTAGATCAGGAATCGTAGCCCACTCATTGCGCACCCAGGGCATCAGTCTCAGTGTTATTCACCGAACTAGGCGATATTCCTCTGCGTGTTCGCCAGATACAGTGTATGTATATATCAGAGCCGTATATTGAACGTGTTTGAAAAATTTAATTGATAGTTGTTATTTGGGGACAGATTTAAGTTTTCGCCAAGTCATTGTCAAATATATATATCGTATAAAGCTGCTTTTACTAGGCCTATATACCATATCCGGGTTTTAAGAGGTAGGTCTTTGAAACTCTTAATTGTCACAGCGGATCGCGCTGAAATTCTACCTGATTTATTTACAGTGGTCCTAGAAGCAGTACGCAAGCTATTATGACAAGTTACTTTTAGAACGGTTTCGGCCAGTTGGATGTTTCGTCACACAGTAGTAAAGGTAATAGAAGAACGATTTGAATGCTATTTGTCTGTCTGTGTCTATCTATCGATGTGCAGAAAGATCGCCCATAATACCGACCGAGCATACGGCTGCCGACACCGTCAATGGAAGGCTCTGTTGATGAGAACTTCGGCATCGGTGAATCGTTAGAGAGTTGGGCAAGGCGTCAATGATGAAACGTAGCGGTAACACTGCATATTCATCACACCTAACACATGGTAGGACAATTGTTTGGGACTAAGATGCCATTGAAGAGGTCTCGCCGACAAGTAAAAGGCGAAGATTTATTATGGCGGATTGTTCTGATTTCGAAAGTAAGTCTAACCGTTTTATTAATGTTATGACTTGTCACAACGACCGATTTTGACGATTGTTTAATTGAAAATGGGTTCTGTCTGGAAGTGTTCATGGGTTACTCGCTCGGACATGACAATTTGCTCACAATGATTGCGCTTGTAGAGAAAACAGGTAGTTGGATATTTTTTTCGGTTGGTACGCGTTCCATTTTACCTCTGTTTTTTGAGAATCTCTTTTACCTCATTGGCATCTATTCGTTGGCAGCCTTCGAGAGCCAGCAGCAGATGAATGGCTCGGGTTAGCGAAGTTAGTTGAGAATCTAGATAAAACGATCGATGTCTGAGTTTTCAGATCGTTAAAATTATAGCCAGCCTTACAGATAGATACGTTAAACTGCTATTACAGACGTAAATAATATGGGGAAAACTCAGGTAGACGATATTATATCAGGATCATGACTCATTGTGAGTAACCTTATTCTATTAGTTGCCCACCAGAATCGGAGACGTGTAATTTCTAAAACGAAGTATCTAATTTATTTTAGGTTTGTAGACTGAAACCGATAAATCACTTATAGATTTACTATTGAATTTAACCAGCTCTGTGATGCTGTATTTAATGCAAGTATATGTATAAACGCCTACAACACTAACAAGAAATCCGTTTCATAAATAGTACAGTTTGGTAAAGATGTAAGAACAGTCGACGTGAGGCTTCTCTCAAAAATAATCGTATATCTTCACCATAATGAATCTAATGTAATTTTGTTGGGTCGACTTCATTACATTCATTTATGAGTCGAGCAACACATTGAGTATTTCCCACTCCTATTTACGTTTGTATCTTTAGCTTCATTTACATACCTCAAGATGCATTTGAGCTAAGAACGAGAACCATTTAGCACATTGTTATCATCCGGAAATCAGACGCGTTCCATCAACAGCTTCAGTTTTCAAGCAATAGCTATCCGACGTTACGTCCATCCGAGCCTATAAATTTGCTGATCCGAGCTCAGCTTGAGTAACAGCAACGGGAGCATCTCGTTCTCTCCCAATATTTAAGTTACAATTTAGAAATCACTCGATTGTAAGCATAAACGAAGCGTAAGTCGAATCAAGACAAGTTGTCGTTACTGACAACATTGAAGCAATCGTCGTTCTTGAAACGACCGGTGGTCAGGGAAGCCTCTGAGCTGACCACCGATACACTGAACAGTACCGTCAACTTGCATCACCCATTAGCGGCTGGATTTCGTCGCTCTTCGTCACCTGAGAACTCCTTTCAGCGAACCGCACCATCTTACGGCTTTCAACACGGGACGCATATCATCTATTCGGATCGTATAATAATTCGACTCGACTGATCAGATCGCATAGCGTACCCGTTTTGTGGACGAAGGCGTTCGAGAGTTCAGACGCCAATATAGAAGCCAATGTACGCATGGAACACGTTCTATTTAGAAGCAGGCAGTGGGACCCCTTATATTGACCCACTTGTACAAACAGATCCACATCTTTAACACTAATGAGAATAGAAACCTCGCCTCCGCATGAACATTCTCCTTCCATTCAATCTATTCATTGATAATAGAATAAGGCTCTAACAGTATAGCACCTATGTGCGTACATACTCCTAGATAAGATGCACGGTAATCTCAAATTGTTTATTAGGTAATCACCTGAAACGTAACGAATTAGCGGTCTGTTTTCTCATGTTCGGAGAAGCAACTAGTTCTGTTGTGTTGATGTATAGTTGTATGACACCGCTTGAATTCCTCGGATGAAGGGATCTTCTATTGGAGTCCTTCGGCTAAAGGCTTTCAACGAGATTCTTCCATTAGACGTTGACATTGTCAATCTGAGATCCGTGGTACAATGGCTACCTGTTTGGACGATGATCCTCAAGAGGCAGTGAGCACGTAATGAGAGTATGTATACATTTGTATGTAATGTGTACCAATAGAGTGTGGCTGTCCTTCGCCCGTTTATCGTGTGTATTCCGGACTATGCAGTGGAATGGAATAGGTTCGTACTAGGCACAGCTCGTTACCTGTCCTTCAACGACCGATTCCCAAGCGCCAGCTCCATCGTTCGAGCTCACTCCACTTTGTTATCCCTAATTATTATTGATAATGAGCTGCCTTACGGATGAGCACTTTGGACATGTACTGGCGCGTGTTGTTCGATAGCGGCGAACGCGAGGCCACCGTCTTGAGATTGTAACGTGTTGAACGCGCACCGATCGCAGGCACCAACGCGCAAAGCTGACTATTGCTACTACTAACACAACCACAGGGCCAGCAGTTCAGTTTATGGTGTGAAGCATGTGCGTGTCTGCCTGGGAATATTACAGATATGTAGGCGCGACATCCAGCCAGCTTTTATCCGGTATGAATAATACGTCAGAACCCAGAAGCGAACGTATTTTGGCATTGAAATGGTTGGCCTACACTGATCATTAGTGGGTGAATGGCGCTCTCACCCTGCCACGGGTGGACCTGAGCTCTGTAGCCTGCCATAACCGCTGCTGTTATTGCCAGGATCACTATTAAGCATGTGTGTTTCATAGCGGCTGACACGCGGGTACCTACTCTCGCTCCCTGCTCATGCGACAGCGGGATCGTTGGACACTTCAATGACGCTAGCGCAGTCCATACAAGGCTACTCTTTAGTTCACAGGAGATTAAAAAGGAATGAGGTAGCACATCGCAGAAAATGATGAGTCACCGTCCCGCGAGTGTTTGAGACTCTTGAGAGAAATAGCTCAATGGGAAGAAAATCCTTTCGAAATCACTCTGGGCTTAACAAGCAAATATGGTACGTATTTGTATTCTACAGGCAGCACGAACACTAAATAGGTATTATCCAAAGCGGATGTATCCGCGAGCGGTAATGTACACAATTTTGGGCTTAAGTGTTAGTATATGACCGCACAGAGCTGGTGACTATTGAGATTTTGATTTTTTAACTGACAAAGAGACCTCAGTTTAATAGCATATATTTTCCTTCATGGATCTGCATAAAAGTGTATTGTACATGTTCGAACAGACATCCCTGTTTCACTTCTACTATATTGTAGAACAGCCTGCTTAGTGATCCATAGTAATCAAGTTGCTCGTTTAACCATGTAAAACTTTCCACGCATTAGAGAAACGGTCTTTTTCGTCGGACTATTACAATAGTTAATGAAATACGTTAGAACTGGATCTGACAATGGGGTCGTTCGAGTTAACAGAATCCGTGCCTAGTATATTGTGATAGAAAAGGTTTACCTTTGGTCGGTTAATAAAACAGCTTCGAATCTGTTTTCGTCTACCATTAATGTTTCAAAAAAAACTTCATGTTCCGTTTCTAAGACAATCTGTACGGGATCGTAAGCACGTTTTCGGCAAGAGCACTGAATAACATTATGAGTGACTTAATCACCATATATAACACGGCCTTCGTTCACGTATGTTGACCCGTTCACATCAAGGGTTCATAGGTAGAGGTCGTTCAGAGCCCCCCCCCCAGAGAGCAACAAATAAGCATTCGTTCGCGAGTGTACGAGTAATCTCGCATTTCGACTCTTTAAAGTTTTTCCGAATGGGTCGAGATCCGCATTTTAACTTCAGCTCTAGTGCACTCTAGGAAATGCCCCCTGGTTGACACAAAGCACCCTCCATCCGTAATGAACTTTGTTGCTATCACAAGGATCGTATGGATCGAAACTTTTCGAGCCTTGCTGCACAGTTGGCCCCTTGCGTACGAATCGACTAACGGATCGTTTCCAGCTCGGCGGTCACATTTAAAAAGAACATAGGTCAAAGAAGCCGGTATCGCTGTTCGAAGACTTTTGACTGAGTTTCCAACTCCGCTTGTCTCCTAAGACTTCTCTCGATTTATATATATATATATATATTGAAAGGAAGAAGGAGCCTATAGTGCCTAAAAAAACTATGATATTTCACTTCCAACTGCGCTAATTATTAGAACATTGTCCTGTTGTGCAAACTGTGCATAATTCATGTGATTATCTGACCGAAACTCGTTCATCTGCAACGATTTTGAATAGCACAAATCTCGCAGAACAGGCCTGAAATGGCAACAGATCGGACAAAATAATGGAATGAAAAGTTGAATAGGGCATTTGTTCAATGCCACGTAGTCCTTACAGCCCCTAGTAGTGATCCGATGTTTCAACAACTCTGTACGCTACTCGAACTTAACTTTGATATCGACGTAAGCAACTGAACTTTATGCTGCCCTATATAAGACGTAAAAACAGCGGCACCCGCAAAGCTCGCCCGTGATGCATACATACGTATTTGATGTTACTGTATGTGCATATACATATGCATATGCGCTGTTTGCACCTATTCAATTAGATACAAATGCGTACATAGACTTTAACTTACTTTCTCTGTCTATTATAGATTGGGCTCAGTGCAGTGGAAGTGCTAAGGTTGAGAGGTATAGCTAGAGCCTATTCGTGTCCAGTTTTACATAATACCCTTTATCCCATAGCAAATAGAAAGGATCGTAATTTAATAAAGGGTTTTTGGTTACTCTGTAGCCAACATGTTGAATACTATTAAGTTCTCGGATAGCCAGTGAACCTATTGTCTTGGGAAGCCACCGATGCGTGGACTAATACCTACACAGGTATCTATGAGACGGCAAGATTTCCCTGTCTCTTTGGCAAGCCCGAGGAGTGTATAGGTGTGATATCATCAAACTCAAGGAACTATAAAGCATGTTATGTCGAACATAACCTATAAGTGAAAACACCTGGAACTCTGACGTTTGTAAAGAGTTTTTATCATCCCGAGATCTGAATTGAAGTAGTTTCAGTTTTCCTCCATTAAAACTACACGTTTCCATCCGGGACATTGAAGAATGGTATTTAGCTACTGCTAGGTGATGGATCATTTTGCGCTTTTATAGCCCAGTCTGTAAGTTACTTTAAATAACTTGAACGACAAAAGATCGTCGGTTTTCAATTGTCGATGTTCCTTAAGCAAATATATGCATTTCTGAACAAAGACATATATAGAGCACGATATTTTGTACCCTGGGAACAAAATTTAGTGTAGAGATGGGACAATAGACTTCTGTTAGGATATATAGAATGATTTCCACTGGCTTGAACCATTGGCTATATCATTATTAATTTCCAATGAGAAATTTTCTTCTGCCCATATCCGCTGCCATTTAGGTGAACATTTACTCCGTTTCGGAACCGGGTTCGATGCTCCAACTCAGTCGGACTCGGGTTTTACGGCACATGACGGAGTTAAGTCAGAGATTAATGTCATGTCCAAAATTGTCTGTCTCGTTTGAATTGAAGTAAGAGTATTAAACAGGCCAAGAAGGATTCTCTGAATGGAGTAAGTCATTTTTGGGACTTCTTTTTTTTTTTATTTTTTTTTGTAGATAGTCGTGATAGGATCCTTAGGAAAAATCAAATATGTACCCTATGTCTGTTTTGTACAGTTTTTCTCATTCTGATGATGACTCTCCAGCGTCAAATCTTATAAAAAAGCTGCCTACTTTCAGTGTTACCTTTCAATTGTGCACGAAGACTTGTTTCTGAAACTACCCGAACGCGTGATCTGAGGGAAACACCGAGCACTTTGACAGATGTCGGTGAAGCATTGGGTAGGCCAACTGCCCTGCTCTGTTTGATCCGTAGATTAGGCTAGCCGCAGCTGTGCAGTAATGTAAAGTGTCATTACGCCTGAACATATGTTCGATCTACCCGGTAGATCGAAAGTCGAGTCGACGATATGCGTTGCACCGATCTATTCGCTGTATAAAAATACGTCGAAGGATTATATAATCGATTCGGGACGATAAATGCGTTCTTCTTGAGCGGTGTACAAGCTAGAGCTTCGTCTTCTGTTCATAAAGTCACTTTATAGAGAGACCCACGCGTGCAGTGCCAGAAGCAACTGTTTTTCGGCTCATAGTTGTTCGATTACATTTGGGTCGCTGTATCGTGTCTATCAGCAGTCACTCAAGCGAAGGCGCATCCTCTTCAGTTACAGAAACATGCCTATCTTGTCTTTTCCTCAGTCTGCATCAGCAAGACACAGGCCGTTTCTCGTTAATGCTTACATGTCCACACATGTTAAAGAAAGACAACATTTGCACATCAGCGAGAGTTGAAGAGCAAGCCAAACTCCTTTGCAAAAAACACCCCAACAAATAGTGACCCCATAGGTTCAGTTTGATTCAGGCATCTTGTCCGTGATGCACCGAATGTAACAAAACCACTCTGTCTTCGTAGATCATCTCTATTGGAAATATTGGCAGACGATTGCTCTCCATTGGTGCGAGCATGTGCCTATTGCAATGACGAGGAACCATCCAGAAGAAGACAAATGAAAAGGAATATGAATATATTTCTCGTTGGGATCAACAGCAGCAACAAACCACTAACCATTGCTGTTACTTCTATGCCGAGGTGAGTCGAGACCTTTATCGGGACTAATGCCTGCATATCGCACGGGAGTAGATGAGTAACCTAGAAGTTACGAAGTCTGCGTGTTGTGCTATAGAGAATCTTCGTTCGGCCGAGGCTAAAAACTGCCGAAGAGCCATGATGCTTAGTCGATTCCACAAAGCGATTGAAAGAAAGTTTCTGTGTAGGATGTAGGTAGCTATAAGAAATCTACAAAGCAAATCTCAAGCTAGGAAACGCTCACGAAGACGCGAAAAAAGAGGGAGAGTTCCAGGACTCTATTAGCAGACATACGTGGCTGTTCGTCCATATTCTATAGTATCGTACACAGTAAGCGACGTGCGTATGTATCTTTTGTGTGGGGTTTGGTCCTGTTGGAACCAGCTGGCTGCAGATCGCCCACCAATGTTCAAACAATCATTCACCACCTCAGTAATAGTAAGTAGATAGTAGTATATTCGTTGCCGCGGGCATTCTCAAAACACCTGAATCACCGCGCCCAGCGCCTTCAAGTCTCTGGTGATCAGCCGCTGTGAGACCCGCCGAAACGGCTCTCGTGCAGCTTAATAGGAGTGACTAAGGAGCGACCGCCGTTGGCTAGCTGAAAAACGGGACCAGAGATGAGAAATTTGATTTAACCACGGTTAGCATCGACGACGACAACGAAAACGACGAAATTCTATTTCCGTTTCTTTGTCAACGACTATCCTAGTGATCCAAGAGGCTGAGAGAGGAGACAGACACCGCCGTCTTCAACGTGTCTGTGGTTGAATGGCCGTATTGGATATTCCTCATAAGAGCGTAGTCGACGTCGAGCTCAACAAGTTCTGGGTTATTTTGTGCAGAAGTTTTCGAAAAGGCAAGACCTATTTGAATCCAGATGCGAAGTTGGGGGTGGTACAACAAAAGCTCTCAAATCGACGCTGCATTAGATGTCAAACTATGTGTATTTGAAATCGATAATGAGTGAACAGCAAATTAATAACAATCGTGCCTGTGTTTCGTGAATACTGATGGTAAATAACTTTTGCAAAAGCAACAGAACAAGATCAAGTCAACGTCATGCGTTGTCTGGTGGATTAAGGTCCAACATTGTAAGAAGCGTTTTCGTGTCCTACAGGCGTAGTGCCTTTACTGAGCTGAAATGAGATAGATTGATTGATTGATACATTCTTGGTTTCTTTCATGTACCAAACAATTTATGTATAGTTACAGTAAATTAAGTAGTGTGATTCGTAGTGTCTATTGCGTTAAATTTGTTCATCAGAAAACAACCAGTATTTATGTGGACTGAGAGATTTGCCATTAAAACATAATAATACCTTATTTAGGATCACAGAAGACTAGAAAATCTTTTAAACCCTACTCTGGCCTATATCTCTATTCAAACGTTGTTTCGACTAAAATTGTAAGCGAAAGGCGCAAGATCTAAAGCTGAACAAAGATACTTACAAGCGATACGTTGTTGTCGCGTTTATTTAGGCTTTTCTTCGTTATCTGTGTTTTTATACGTAGGCAGGCACCGACCTTTACTTTCATCGATGACGCTACTTTTGCATAGCAGGAGCAAAGGGGAAGTGGAGGTGATGGTTTTTCAGTACCGCTCATTGAACATTGTATCAAACTCTAGTTACCCCCTTCAACCCCATTGCCATTTGGTAACGTCTGTGATTGTAGCCAATCGACCCGTCGTTCTACCCAGCTGCGTCGAAGCATCGTTACTTACATTTGCTACTTACATATCAATTTTTCTGTGATCTACCTGTAATAGAAGTATCATTACTGCGACTATCGCTATTAGCTTCGCTTCAACCGAATAAATTCGGTTTTACTGACGCGGTGGGGCGTTTTGGCTCCCTCGTCCCCAGCGTTTGTCCGGCGATGAACTGTTATAACTCACTGCTGCTGCTGGAGGCCAAACGTAATCGCGCCTACGGAGAGCTGCTTGTCGCGTTCGATTGCGTCTACTTTCCGTCGAAACGTGCCGTCGCCATTCTAGCCAAACAACAAAACAGCCTCTCGTCGATCTCCGCCCTACTCTACGTCGCTTTTAAGTACCGTGTGAATTACGGATGGCAGGCTTCTATCTCTATTCGTTGTTATCCGTACGGACGTGAATGTCGCTACTCTGTTACTGCTGTTTTTCCTTTCCGCTTTCGGCTGTTGTTTATCGTCATGATCGCTCCGTGTTCCTGTCGTCAGATCGATGTTTAATGCTCGGTGTGACTATCGTTAGTTGAACGGCGGTGTATCTTGGCGGTGACAACTCTGAACGGCAATGTCGATAGGACGCAAAATGCCCGACGAAAAGACAAGGCAAGATATAATAGGACACGGGAAAGCATTTCAACTTCATGTATCGGCCAATACGATAAGTATGCTTCACTAAACAAACAAGTGAATAAAAACAGGAAGGTCAAAACAGGAACAGTAACAATGTATGGGCGGGCAAACAGGCCGGAAGGGAAAGAAAGCTACTTGTGCCTATATCCTGCAGATTCATAAATATACAAATAACAGAACGCATGCAAAAAGAAAACCAGTAAAAATCGTGCGTGTAGTTACCTATCGAGTAAGTGCTGTTATTTTTTTTTCTTGGAAGAACGCTTCTGGAGGCTGCAAACGACCATAAGGGTTTCTTGTGTCATTTTACAGCCGTCGTAGAAGACGCGCTTAACCTGACGTGACGAGCGCATCAACAATATCAAAATATTCATTTTCTGTAGTTTTTAGACCTATACTAAACTTACGATTTGGACTGGCACGCTAACACGCATTTGATGGTATTACGTAAAGAGGGCCCAGACCATACGTACCTATTTTTCCCCATCATATGTGTGTACACATGTGCGTATCATCGTTTGTATCTATATATATATACATATATATATATGAGCTTTGGATATATATATATATCAGCTGATTGATGCTAGCAATTACCTTTCAACCGAGCGGGATATCGATAGTTTAGCCGACAGCGTGGCCCGAGTCGCATTAAAAGAAACTAAACAAATTTTTCTCTAGTCATTCTTCTTATTGCAATCGGTACGGTGGCAGCAATGACCCGAGCCCGCACGTAAACGGATATCTACTGACTGTCACGCATGAAACAAGATTTGCGTGACAGTACCAACGACTATAGTTATTGTGATCGACAACCAGTCCTGCTCGTTGATCCGTTTATAAGGGGCACAGGTATCAAAGGTCTGCTTTATTTATAAAACTGACTGGATAGCCAACAACTGATGGAAGAAGCAACATGACATGTAGTATTTCACGTCAAGGCAGACACTTCGCAGTGTAGGCCTGTTCTTTGCAAATTTGGCGGAAGACTGAAGTGAGCCCAGTATTATCGTAGGCATGCATCTTCCTGGATGATCCGGGATAATTCAATGTATAGCGAGCGGAGACTGAGAGTCAACCGCGCGTTACCTCACACGTTTAATCCCCCCTCACCTCCCACGATTCGGCTTGAATTTGTAAACAATGAACGATCTAGACCAGTCATGTTTGTTAGAGAAACAAGAAATGAGTAATCGATTCTTATAATATGTATAGGGGCGTGTATCCGCATTTCGCGTAAGACCTATTTCCGACAAATGTAACAGCTTGTTGTGTGGCTTCCCACGTATAAATACATATGAATACCCGTGCGTGCATTTTCATGCACGAAAATGTCCTTTCGCTGCATCTGTTTTGTAAAATCTTTCGAAACGTTTATCAGGGTCTCTATGGCGTCTTTTTGACATAACCGTTCTGCCGAATCCGACCGAAAATCGCATAGCGTTTCGTGCGTAAGCGGCAGAGACGCGCTGAAGTAAGACATTCCTCTGATCCCAGGGAGCTACCGTCTGCATAACGGCAATCGTTTCGCATAGTTTAACTGCGGCCAGATTTTCTTCGTCCATTCGAAAGAATCATGCTCGGAAAGATTAGCCATGACGTACTACTGTAAATGTGTATGAAATAGACAATAAGAACAAAAAGTCAGACGAGGTGGATTTTGGCACGGGAAAGAATGCTGTTATTTTTGAGTTGAATGTGCCGCCTCTCAAATGACACCGAAATCCTCAAGGCAAGTGTGACGACGATAGGCGCCTTTAGGACAAGAATACAGGCTGTCCTTCTAATTGCCGTTATGGCGAATCAAATAGAAGCGGTAGGGGAAATGGGCAGATAAAAATTAATGGTAGAAAAACGAATCCAAGAATAATTAGGCACGAATATCCGTTCGGGGTATGTGTGTGTGTAAAACGTGTACTGCGCTGAATGTCCCGCGGATGTGTTCATAAGAAAAACTGAACGGCGTGAGTTATACAGCGTATGATAACGACTCGGGGCACGGAAGACCCAGTCTACGGTGTATATAGATGTTTATACAGGGTAATTTAATATTTACACAAGACTGGTTATTTTTCAGCTGATATTGTCTGATAGGATAAAAAAACGAGCGCAAGATGTCATTGTAACTACGAGCTTCAAATGCAGTTTTCCTTTGGCAAGAACCACTTGTCGATACTGCATACGGTTGTAAAACTATTTCGCATAGAGCTCCGCATATACAGCACACTGAACAAAATTGGGTCCATAGTTGTCAATGCACGCACAACGGTCAAGCGTGTGCGTGCTTATTATTTCGTGCAGCACGATCATTCTATAATCGCCTTACACGCATATAAGCTAATCGGGATTATGTGTTCACGAACATCGATTGTTGTACGATCGATTTTTTTTTCTAATAGAAATATGTTTAGTTACGTAAAATAAATGTTCGCCTAAATCATTTGTTAGTGCGCTACCCTATAAAAAACAAAGAGAAACACAACTGGATCCGGGCTGTTTTGAAGGCCAGACATTTTCAAGAATAGATCCGAAGGTGTAACTAACTGGAGATCTGCCGTACTGGCAGCTCTCCAACGCGCTCTTCCATATAACATGCGTAGACCAAAGTTTGTATTGCATACTGCAAATTCTCGCAACTAAAAAAAATGTACCGGGACCGGGCAATATGTACTGATAGTATTTATGCCTCCGAAAAACAAAAAAAATTCCATAAATATTAATCATTTTTATTTAACATAACTTAACAACTTGAACAAACGATAGGCTTAAGCATAGCCAAGCGAAACAGCGAAGTTTACAAAATAAAACTAAAATAAATAAAAACACTTTATTACAGAACAATATCATTACACCAAGTGACGCACGGGTTCAAAAAAAAAACCACAGCCAAACTAGTGCATCAATAGTTATTTAGGATTAGATTGAAAGGAGTCGACTTTTTTTTTTGTGTTTATTAACGTCGCGACTGCCGTTACCTCCCTTCTAGTTATCATTAGTGCTACTATTATTATCATTATTATAACGGCGGTTATCACTGGTGCTGCTGCTTGTTGAAGCGTGTGGATTGTCACTGTTCACTGTAGTTTTGTATAGCTGACCGCAGCTTCGTTGACTGCGTTTTTCTCGCGCCAAAATTTGAATTTCAAATGTGATAAAGCCTTTCTCGCATCTTCGTTTACCCTGTCGCTATTTGGGGCGGGCGGGCGGACAAACAGGGACGAAGTCGTCTTCTGCGCCAATTCGTACTGTCCAGCTTCGTTGTCAAAGCTTCTAATCGAAAGGGACGTTGCTAAGTTAGCATTATGTCTTAGGCTCCACGGACAGCAATCCGTCCCTGCGAGACATCGGCAAAATACAGAGAGCTAGCAGAGTGGGAAGGCCTGACTGGCTACACAGACAGGTAAAGCAAGCAAAACAGCGAAGCGGTGTCACCGTAAGAGACATGTAAATAAACAAATAAAACATTTACTTGCTCGAAGCTAGCCATTTGCAAATTCAGCCAAGACGAACGCCGGCAAACATAATACGCGGATCGACCGAGGAGGACGTAGCTGTAAACCGAAAATTTGTTATAGTATATTGTTAAAACTGTCGTGATTTATGGCCTTTTACGTATATTCGGCTTCTGAAAATAACAGCAAATTATATAGACTACGTTTCATTTAGTTTGAACAGTAATAAAAAAAAAAAAACATATTTTCTAAGAAAATTCAAGTATCGATTGTTACCTAGACAGGACTCGAAAAAACCAATAATAAAAACCTGATGTATATCATGAGAGTAAGTTGTTTCCATATCGCATGAATATTCTTAGATAATCATTCGCGTATAGCCTGGCGCACAAGTCTGTTAGAATAAATTGAACTATTTCCGGTAGTGTTTTCTTCACGTTAGTATTATTCTCTCTAGATAAGCATTCACACACACACACACAAACAAACAAACAAACAAAAATGTTGGAGTCATTTTCTAGATTGTGCGTGCTTGCATACAAATTTTTATTCGTTTTTAGATAAAAACATCACGGGTAGAGGGTAAAAGTAGACTGATATTTGGGTAAAACTGACGTGCACGGCTACAGAATGACGTGCCTCCGATTTGGAAAAGGACTAGGTTTAGCAACCTATTGAAACAGGTGCTGCTTGAAGTGTGGACCCGTTTTTCTCAACTGCAAGCTTTTTCCCTCGTAATTGTTAATCTAAGTTCTAGCCAACTGTAAACTTTTTTTTCTTCTTTAATCCCTATGTATAATTAGTTGTATCTCTAACATTTTGTTTATACGACTAGAATTGAGTGTAGAAAAGCCATCAGTTACTTGGTTGCTCGACTTTTAGTAGCTCATGCTTTAAGGTCCACGGCCATGGAAGCAGGCCCGCGGGAGCTTTCCTTCTACCTAACGACAACGCCAAGGAAGCTCCGTCAATTGCCTCCGTCGAACAAGTCACTTCATTATAGTGATCTTGATAATTAGGTGAGTCAGTGTGTGACATCTTTGTCTGTTTCGATGGCAGTTTAAGAGCGATGCTTGTATGTAGTACCTCCAAGTGGCCTTTTCGCGTTCTTGACTACCGGTCTCCACATGCAGGACAACGCCTTCGTGCACTATATGACAGTACAACGGGTCGGATTCGGCCAATAGCTGAAAGTTTACTCCGGTGTCGTTCACGCTCACTGCGGCCAGCCGTGAATGCGTGCGCGCCACATGAGCTAAGACAGGAGGCGGTGGCTGAGGCAACGGGTGACGACTCATGGCTTATAGCATCGATCCGCAACACCGAGCTCAGCGGCAAAGGTCAAACAGAAACTCAGTGTTCACTAGACGACCCATTTTCTCTAGACACATTTTGATCTTGATCTTCCTGTCTCATGTTGCGGTCTCAATATCCGAACACTCATAAAGAGATGCTTCTATTCAAGACATCTATTTGCCGTCGAACTCAGAGAAGCCTATGTGCAGCTTAGGCTTTATTGGGTAATACTGCCCCTAGAGAACATCCTACGAGCAAGTTTGGGAACCAATCTCTGGTGAACAAGCAACGTTAGACCGATAGTCATGAACGCAGACTATGCTTCTACGAGAAACATTTCCAGATGTTACGGACACGGGATACTAGAAAGATGACTGGATTGGGAGTGGCTTTTTGTTATGCTGCAAATCGGACTTTGCTAGATACAAATTAGGCATTCCTACGAATCGAACCCCATCATCTCCGATCTAGTACATATTCAATAGTTCTGCGTTTAGTTATAACGCGTCAGCCATGGTGGCGCCTTACACGTGGCTGCCTGGGGATAGCCAGCTCCAACGTCCACTGCACGCATTATGTATGTATGACATGCTGTGCTCTATTTCCATCCCCCTTTTGTTGTCCAATCCATTCATCCCGTCATAACATATGCGAACAGAGACCGCGTTATAGATGTACATATATGAGTCTCTTGCCTACGACGCGAATGATGAAAGGAGAAAGTCCAGCGGTTGAATGTGCTGGCCACGCTTAGTCCTTGACACTTCCTCTAGCTATCCTTCTTCATTACAGTAAATCTCCATCTATGCATACGCACACGTGTTCAATCGAGGTGCGACTAGTGCGCTTGGTCAAAACTGTTGTAGCCGTTGCAAAGAAATGAATGGGGGTACCGCCAGCGGTACAGCATTCTGCGGTCGAGAGGAGTCGATTCTGTTTTGTATGGAGGAGAACGAGTGTACGAGGCGTGACTGTGAAAGGATATGTTGGTCGCATCGCTGCGGCGGTAAATAGGAACCGGGCAATTATTTTACTTGTCAGAGTCGAGCAGCAGTAAACTTCGACCCGTCAACTCATTCAAGTCTCAATAATACCCGCAGCCCGTGTTGAAAGCTCTTGTCCTATGGTTGCATTATAGTAAACAGACAGCAGTACCGCTGACGTCCACAAGGAAAGATGCATGATCTAATCGTCGCGGAAACTGCACTGCAAGTAATCGCAGTGTCAACATGACGTCGACGTCACTGCACGTTATCTATCGGCTAATCAGCAGCTCGGTGTGGGGGTTTCGCATTTTTTAGGGGGGACAAAATGATGAAGTCTCTTTAGTATTACTACCAATATCGTCACTAGGGGTGCACCCGTCGAAAATGGCGCCGTTGCAATGGCGGCCTATGTTGTCGTCTTTCCCTTTGTGTATCTTTCTGTCTGTGGTTGTATCTCTCTAGCTGCAAGTCTTCTCCTTCTATTTGGCATACTCAAACGGCTTATGGGTACTAATACCAGTGGCAGTACTAGTATTACTTGAAGTAAAAGTCTTGTTGGTAAGTTCTTTGCACGTGTGTGTGTGTGTGTGTGTGTGTGTGTTACAACAGATGTCAACATATTTCTCCACAATAGTTGTGGTCCTGAGAAATAAGCCATCACTCATTCAGGTCCTTCTTATCCTGTGGCACGTTGACCGGTCTTGAGCTCTTCATGATGGCTGGACGACTGGCAGGCGTTTCGCTCGCCTCTCAAGGTCCCTGGAGACATCCCTGAGCGAACACGAGTCTGTGCCTAAAAGAGAAAAGGGCCGAGACACGGACCCAATAAGGCCGACAGCGATCTATTGCCGACCGAATTGCACTCAACTCGTACCACAGAAGCGGGGTGGAACATCACAACACCTAAAAAATAGGACACGGGGCGGTTCCAGTCAAAGATGGCTGTCACAGCGGCTTCCGTCATAACTGTGATCAATATTTCCACGCAATCATTACAATGAAGCACGCATCAAGCGCATCGAGCAGGAAAAGCGTGAGTGCAAGTGAGATTTTTTAGTAAAATTTTTTAGACAAGTAGCTCATCTTAAGCGGTGTTGAAGCAACTGGGAGGACAACGCGGATAATGTGTCGTCCTGCAGATCTCAACGGACATCTCCAGCGAACGGCGACAGTAGGCTTGAGTAAGGAGATCTAAAGGCTGAGAAGGTGCCTGGATGACAAGACGGGGCGTCTTAGAGGCCTTTTTGCAATGCCGAATGCGTAATTGTCATACGCAAATTACACACTGCGTCAAACAACCGCGCTAGGCAATCCAGACTAGTGCATGATTGAATTGGAGTTTTGCCTCTGATTAGAGTTAGCATACGCTTAATTTCTCGTAGCCCTTTAATACCGTATCTATCAAACAGCGTTGGATGGTTTTTCTCTAATTTTCTTGAAACAATTTTCTTTGTTAAACATATTTTGGTGCTCCGTGAGTCGTTCAAGAATAATTCGTTCATTATTATTAACAGCATTTAATGAAGTGTTTCATTTTCTTAGGTAGCAGAGCACCCTTAGCAAGCAAATTTGTATATGCAACCCTGATACGAGAGCATAACTCGTCGTATTTCGTTTCAAATCATCGAAACGTACATACACAAAACATACTGATGAAATAACTCTAGCCGGCGTTCGGTGCAATTCAGATAACCTCATAGGATTATTTTACTTCAAGGAAAACCGTCCACTTGTCGGCGTATCGTCAAAGGTCTAAGATGCATGAGAAAGAAACATGAAATGATACCAAAAAAAAAACTAGGGGCCAACCATAAAATTAAAGGTTGGGCGAAGGTTAGAAACAGTCGGTCCCCGTCACAGTCTGTCAATTTAAGACGATGCATGAAATCAACATGGCAAAAACGCTACAAAGGACAAGTGACGCCGTCCGCCGCAACGAGTTTGATAAAAACAAAAAAATGACCGAAAACACTTAAGTAGAAAGCTATACAGTTTCCAATCGTACAAATGATACCTTACAAAACGCTATCGATCTATAGGCATCTGCTCGTAACGAGAAGTTGAAGTGATGTGTTTTCGGTTATTGATTTTCCGCATAGGTATACCTCACTGTTTAATTCCAAACAAAATAAGCCATAGTTAATGAATACGAGTAACTGTTGTAAGTTCTTTCTCGGAATTGCTACTTACCGGACGGCTGTGTATTCTCTGTTCAACCTAAACCTCTCTCCGTTCGCCTTCGGCGGTGTGTATCAGCAAAAAATGAAAGCACCCGGCCAACGACGTTGTGCGTATCGTAATAGCAGCGATGTTGTCTGTCGGAAAGCTTAGAACAGTAATGGATCACGGCAGCACGAACGTGTACGTTCGCACATGAGCTAGAAGGCAATGACTGTTTTTGCGAACATGATCAAGGCTTCGTTCATGTTTTACATTTGACCAGCTATGCGATCCTTGAAACATTTGTATATGTGTGTCCTTTGGGGACCACACTGAGTTACTGTGTGTGAGCTGGTGTGGTTCAATTAGACCATGTGCCAATTCTAGATGCTGTCTTTGTATTCCATTCAGGCTGTGCGAAAAGAGCAAAAACTGAATCAGCTATTCGTGCTAGCCCACTCACATCTTTGACCCATCTACATATCATCGAAGAGACATAGGGTAGCGTACAAGATCGTGGAAGCGACAATAGAAAATCGGAAGAACCAGCAGGATCTGGTAGCCAAGAAGAATCTAGGGGACTAGTCGGATCTCTTGTCCTTTTTCATCTAGCTGTCGTGTATGTATTTACTAGCGCTGCTGTAATATTTACAAAATAGATTTGACGTAGAAAATCTACGCTTTTCAAAGATGGCGAACGGAAAAGTGCAACTGATACAAACACCAGTTTAGCTTGTATTTTGGCCTAAAAAATAAAAATGTAATATGCCTTTTGGACGGACCATGAGTCTGTCGGTGAAATGTATGTTACAGATAATATCAATTTAGATTCTCTCTATGATATGTACTGTCCATGAATAGAATAAAAAATACGAGCAAAACCATTTGCTGTCCCTTATTTACTGAATAACAAATATAATTTCATTTTATGTTTACTAATAGGCTTCCTACGCCCAGCTTGAGCTTTTACAGCAACTGCAAACTTGAATGGTAACTTCGACGAATAAAAATGATAGCTTTCGCAATTTCTTTAGGCTTTCTTCATTTTCCATTTGTGGGGGGAGGAGGGCGAGGGGGGTTCTACAAGTTCCGTGGAGATCGTTTCTCTGATTCTGTCGTGTTTTATGGGTCCGAAGGACTTCCACGAACGCCATCGCATTCGAATAAGCCGAGCTTAGCCGTTCGTCAATTTTCCACCGAATGCCCATTGAAGTTAAGGCGGCAACAACAATAACAGCGACAACGCTAAGGCGAGTCGACGACAGTGGATATCGAACCACACCCGCTGTGCACTCCACGCTCCGAGCCTTTCTTAAGCCTTTCGAGGCGGCCTAGTCCAACTCTTTTCTTTAAACTTAGTGAGTAGGCTTCTCAACTGTGATATGCATACAGTTATTGTGCACATGCACACACGAAGCATTATTACGTGCCTTTCCATAGCCTATTCCGCCTACCTAGCCGTTCTTGACTGATCGAATGATTGCGGTTCGCCGCTGTAGGACTCGGGTGCTTTCTATTTTCATCCGTCTGTCCCATTGTCTCTCTCGTTTTCGCAAGGACCTTTCGTTAGAAATCACATTATTCTTGTGTTTGATGCACAATGGGCGCACCGTCGTCCGACGGAGAAAGCGGTTTCAAGGGCAAATAAAAGGTTGATATACATTGGCCAGTCAACAAATACTCGTGTAACAAGCACATCTCAAGGCATAGTACAGCTCGATTCCTAGTGGTACCCCGTCGGATGGCAAACCCGTGTACATCAACTCGAAAACAAAAGCTTTACTTTTCATCCACTTACGGTGGCTACCCTGAATAGGTGCTCCGTCCATTGGCTTTTGTTAGGAATTCGTTTTTAAAAATGCACAGCGGCGGACTCGGGGTTTCAGAGACTGCAAAATAATTAGACAAAAAAATTCGGTCAGCATGAAAAAAATCGAAACTTTCGAAGGTTGAAACCGTTCGTGGTGGGGATTGTTTTCGACATTTTCTAGCATACGGAACGCCTATAGCAGACATAGAAGCGTACCGTACTACCTTAGCTTTGATGACTGATAAGGTACAATGTGATAAGTCATATCACATTGTGCATGATTGCTTGAATTTAGAGAGAATTTAATGGAAAAAAATAACGTGTCAAAAGGAATAATAGTAGCGAATAGATAAATGTATCGGGTGCGCATCCATTTAGAAAATTATAATCTGTATTCGTGCCGTCCATTCTAATCGTATTCGTAACATAGGTCTGTCGATAGATAAAGAAAACCGAAGACTGACCAAATTGTTCAGCTTTTACCACGCGTGTCTGCGCTTTCTCAAGGAAGCCGGTTGGCTTTTTAAATCTTAATAATCAAAATTATCATATTAGGTACCCCGTGACGTTCCTATAGCTCCAAGCTACACTAGCTGAACGGTACTAACGTCTACTGAAACGAAATTTATCCGCCTAGAATTAGTCGGCCTCAGTTCTTCCCCGTACCGAAACCGATGTCTTCGTATGCCCTTAGCGCTCAGTCAAAAGACGCCCAGCGCGTTGGTATACCGTGCGGCTTTCACTAGCATGTATGATCCACCTTCAGGGTAACGTTTTAACGTGTTCGGCTCTGTGCGGTTGCAAACATGGCGCGACTCTTTCTCCCTTCTCTCAGATTGATTTGACCACTGATTGTCTGATTCCTGTAACATCAGAAATCGTTATTACCGCTTGTCTCCTGGCTGATGGCGAAGAGCGCATATCGAAACAGAGCAATCGACTACCCAATGGCGGTCGTGATTATTTTCATGAACTACAGTATTGATGGCGACCGTGAAAGGCAAAGGAAGGAAATAGAGAAGCCGACGAATGGCACGACACGTTTTACCTCAGTCGCTGGACTTTTTCAGAGAAAGAACGAAGTAGTCCCCAAACGGGCGAAACTACCCCCGAAGAGCAACACTTCGGAGACCCGTGCTATGGTCACGATGTGGGCGATTCGATCGACTCTCAGCGCCGGTCGCCAACAGCCCAGCCAACAGATAAATGTATCATAATACTTCAGCGATGACGCAGTATCCAACCGACTACTAGTGCTGATGAAAGTGTAACATAAACAAATCAGGCAATCTATAAGTAGACGAAAACATGGACGGGCTGTATTCCTTAAAAGTACATTAGCGACTATTGGGAAAAAGCCGCCGAAGATGTATCAGTGAAGTCATCGAAATCCGCTAGAATAGATAGCAGTGATGTTAACGTGAGCACCGCATATAGTTGAACAGTGGGGTCATCAATAACAAGACAAATATAAATTTAAACGGGGACCTGCGTCGTTGTCTTTGTAGCATCGATGTAGCATCTATTTACAATGCAATTTTTACCATGGCGAATAGAGATAACTTGAAAAGAACCTGAACGATTAATTACTGATTTAGTATGAATCAATCCGAAGAAAGTTTGCTGCAGCGAAACAAAGTCTATAAATTACATTGACTTGATTATAAAAGTCTTACACCTGTTGTTCTCTATCTTGGGGATCATGTGCTACACTATATATATATATATATATATATATATATATATATATAGTGGAGAGTGGCTTTTATGCTGCACAAGTGTAGATTTACCCTTGGTTTCATTTTTATTAAAACCGTGTTCTAACCAGCAAAAAAAAGGCCTGGGAAAAATGACTTATATAACGGTTAGTACTGGTTTATTTTCATAATATAACAACTGTATTCTGCAACTACGGTCCCAAGTGGTAGGAAAAAGTTAAAATTCACCTCAAAAATATTAATTGACTCATACCTGCAGCCGTCTGCAATAAGCAGATCATGCTAGACATGCTTAGGAAGTCCATGGAGCCTCCAGGCACCTAATTCAGGCTGCACCTTCACAAGTACCAGCATTACCTACTTGCAGTTTCTATTATGTCGCAATGATGCTCTAGTTGGCGATTGCATCGCATATAATCTCGAGACCACATGTCGACTAAGACCAAGAACATGGTCTCAAACGAAAAAAGGGGTTTTCCTGATTAAACCTGCATGCGAATATGGTAAGTTTATATGTCCTATCGCCCAAATACATTCAGTGCTCGGTCACATTATCGATCAAGCGGACTCAGCTAGCAAGGTGTTAGGTAGCCTGATTGTAACCGCATATAACTATAGAGATGAATCCTAATGATAAATACTAATAGAGGCTGTCATTCTCACATGTATACCTATTTGCCTCCTGCACAAGTAGCAACGGTCTTCGACGATGCACAACAGATCTTTGGTCGTTAACACGTTCATTGACAGAACCACCATCAGATCACCTCGTCCTTTTCTACCATTCACCTTTCTCTAACGCTAATTCTTGATGGTGCAATACGTCAAGATCATAGATCTATCTATAACTGTAACTTGCTAGTAGTACTAGCTGGCTAACTAGCGGGCAACGGGCGCTAAGATGCTCGAATTGCTCAAAGTCACTTGTCGAACCCTGTCCTCGCCTCCACGAATCGCACTCACTGACAGACTGAGTAAACCTAGAGCGCCCATGAAACTGATCAAACCCTCAAATGACAGACGGTGGCAGCAGGGTCGCTTTGACGGCAGATATGACGGTCATGGAACGCGGTCATATCGGCTACCTGATGCTGACGGATATTGGCTCAATACAAGCAACTTCAGCTTGTTCATGCTGTCTAGTGGGCAAGCGACTAACCGCTGATCGAGCCTCATGACAGAGAAATAACAGCAGATAAACATCGCGACATGATGCGGGCGTTGTGCAGCAGCAGCTGGCGGTACATAACGCATGCGTTGACGCGCTGGTTACTGCCTGGCCGTTAATAGCTGTAGGCAATGGCTGTGAACGATGGCAGGCAGCAGTTAAAACGCTTCACTGGCAAGCATAACCAGCCTGGCGCCGTTATATAATGGGGGCCTTGAACCATCAAGACGGAGCTGCTACTGCTGATAGAGGAAAGAAGAAGTCAAATCTTCATGTAAACTCGAAAAAGGGCAATGGTGCATGGCTAAGCCTCGAGTTGACCGCTCTCTTTCGAAATCCTTCATAGTGAGCATGTTTACGTACAAACGTATAACAATATCTGTTCAAATGTAGACCCTTCTGAAAAAAAAGGCTCATCTTGTAATTTGTGATCGTTCCAGCTTAATAGCTGCGGGTGAGGTAATAAGCGGTACAAACCCCACTCATTCAAAATACTTATGTTAATTTTGGGTCATTTAACATGGCATTCCTAGCCTTATTAAGTTCTATATTAAGCACGACAAAGAAAGGAATTAAGTTGCAATTTATTTGCCAGCTTATTTTTTATTTTTCAATAAAATTTATCGCAACTTCATATTTTGCGTCGCGCAGCCTTCAAAGCCTAAACGTAAAGCTAGTATGAACTAATATAAGCAATGGCAACGCTACCACATTTTATATATAGATATAAGCACATCTTTAACATGCTTCAAATTGAGATCCATCGAATACTGCCAGCTGTAATCAAAAGGTCTTTTCTGCTAGAATACTCTCAAAGTATAGACATTATACGAATAGAGGCGCGATGGACAAGCGCAGGCGTTGACTCCTCAAAAGGAAGCCACAGGGAACATGAGTCTCCGAACAGATTGAGGGGTTGCTAAATCTTCGACCAGTGCTTTCGACTATTGCTTTTGTACCTGGTTTTCATATCAACTGCAGCAATATATATCGTACTTAAAGTAAAATCCTTCATTGACATTGATGATCCTTAAAGGTAAACATAGGCTCGCTACTACTGATTCATCTTAGCGGCGGTCACCAACGCTGAAGGTCTATCGCATTTGGGGAGTGGGGAGAGAGATAGATACATAGATAGATAGATAGATAGATAGAGATAGATAGATAGAT
>NW_019215096.1:0-27517 GCF_002532875.2 Varroa jacobsoni | reverse complement strand
CATTGGAGTTAACTACTCTTACTCAACTTTCATTCACTCTCATAGACGACCATAATCTGTTGAGGAACAACTTGCACTTAAACACAGAACGTGGTCGTTATCAGGTTGTTTAGAGCTCGGTTCAACTTCGTGATTTGGTGTTGCCGGGCCAGATCTGGAGTCTGATCAAGATATATGATTTTATTATAATACATGTGTATTGACTTAAATAGAAATAGACAAATTGGTTCAAGTTGTATTTGCCCCTTGTAGAAAAAAATTGTCATGTTTACATCGATAATAATATTAGAGATCGTAAAATCATTGGGCAAATTACGGATTGTTACGTATGTAAATATGCCAATCGCCTATATACTACCTATCATGCGAGACGGCGCTGAAAATAACGATGCAGCATGAATAAACAGATGATATAGATGTTACTACAGAAACGGAGCAGAGACATAGTTGTATATATTGCTATCGTTCATTTTGTTCGCTAGATCGTTCACAATTCTCTAACAGTGACTTCAACTTTAGCAGACTGATTGTAACGAAACAAAACGACGAGCTCGACGATGACGCCGATGAAGGCAAATGCTTCGGTTGAAGCCGCTGCAATGTTATCCATTGGACGCGCAGAATCTTTCCAATGTCTCTTTGTCGCCTACAACAAGAAGAAGCCTGAAGAGAGGGTCTGCCGCGAGGGGCTAGATAGTCGCCGTAGAGAGCCCATCAACAGACGTAAAAAAGGCCTATGGAAGAAGACATCCAATCTGAAATTGAGGGACGTGACGAGCATGTGAAGTTTCAGCGAAGTGACCGAGATTTACCATGTTGTCGTACCATCTTTTGCTTCGACAGGCGATCGAATCGAATAAGTACAAAACAATCCTTAGTAAGACTAGAAGGGCCCCTTATAGCAAGACTGCTTAAAGAACTCGCATGAAAAAAGATTACTGTTACCAGCGATTATCTGTTGCCCCTTGCTGAACCATTTGATAAAGCAGCGCTACACATGTATGTCGGCTGTTGTATATAATGCAACACTCCAATGTGCTCCAAAGTCAATGTGGCAGGATTGTACGGAAACGCAGTAATAGCCAGCTCGTAGCAGATCTGTGCTAAGAGACCTTGTCTGTGAGTGCGATCTTGCTTCGTTTGTGGTTATCAAGTGTGATATTCGGCTGCAGGCGGCTCATTATCGGCCGTGTGTGGATGAAGGCACCGAGTTTAAAATACAACGACGCCGACGCCATCGATGACGACCTGAATCGAGGGCTTAATGCGAGCGACGAGATGCCGCAGTTCAACGTCAACCCGCCACGAAAACTGCCGAGACTTCGAGGTGGTCTCAAACGAGAAGAACCAGTGGACATCGATCTCAACGACTGTGTTCTCTTTCATGTGCGTTCGATACAACCCGATAAGGCATGAAAGCATGCCTGTGCTTAAAAAAGCAATTGTGTACATGTAACTATACCACACACACTTACCACGTAGTCAGATGCGTGCCCGCCTCCTACGACCGTTTATTGACCGATCTTGGCCTTTATCGATACGAAGCGTCTCATTGACCTTCTGACATCGTGACACATACATACACCCATATATATATATATATTGTTGCTACTGCTTGCAACAGTTTTCTCGGACAGTGATAGTAAGACCATCCAGATGAACCGTAGACTCACATCAGTCCAGAATGGCTCGTTTTTCCGGAATAGCTACAATGCTGATGTGGGCTGGTTGGCTTTGTCGTGTGCGATTCGTGCTTTAGTTCACATGCAGCACGCAAGTGACTAACGCCTACTATTTAAAATGGCTAACAACTACCTAAATGGCTACTGTTGACCGCTGTAGCTTTCTCGGCGTAGGCAACCTGGTTGTAGTCGTTGTAGTTGCTTAGATAGTGCTGCTCCAAAATGACGCGCACTGATGCAAACTCACGAACCCGATAACGCTTCCTCTGGCCCGTGTGAGAAGGAACCAGCGACAAGCCTGCGTTCAGACGCGCGTGGACACCGCAGTTACATAAACGGATAACGCCGTGTAGTCGTAGAGTACGTTGAGCAGAGATGTTGCTGAGTCCGCAAAGTTTCGCTTATCCAGGCCCAATTCAAATCGAGTTCCCGGCCAAAGATAATGCGGTTAATAGTCCCGACTCCAAGTTCGATGAGATCGCTGTCGAGTTCCGATCCCTGAGCCGTACCTCGCAGACAAGTCAACAAGAGCCCGGATCCAGTAATATTGGCAGCTGTCATGAGTCACAGGTTCGAATTCTATTAAAGACGAGTTTTTCAGACAGTTTAGTGGTGTTGCAAATCTATATATTACGTTGCTTATGTGACTCAGTTCATAACTATGAGCTTTGCGAGCTATAGACCACATATATTTCGAAATAAGGCATGCATTGGGTCATATGAAGGACCGAGTGGAGTGAAACAGCAAGAGAATAAGTACAGTTACCCCTCATTCTGCGATGACAGCGCGATGCCAGAGGCACGTTAGTTAACACAGACCATCGTCACCAACGGAGTTGTTTTCTATTAGAATTATCCACCGGACTGTATCATTTATACATATATATATATATATATATATTTTTTTTTTTTAAATCTACTAGCTCAAGAAAAATCAGTACGGTATTATACACTTCTGCTGTTAGTGCGCGACAAGTGTACAAGTGAGAATAGGACAGCGTTTTATTAGCCCAACAAGGTGCACTCATTACCTAAAAATGACAACGATCGTATGTGGCTCTCATCGCCGAGTCGGGTCGCAAAATTTTTGTTGGAAAATTTCTATAAGCGATCTTAATATGTCGATTGAATAACGTGCCAGAGTTGTCGGTGTTTTACACGTAGCGCATTGTAAACCTACTACTAAGCGACGTGGACAGTGCGGTACGGATCAAGTAATTTAATGAAGAGATTCTCTGAGACGAAATAAGTGTTGTGTTAGTTTTTTTGTTGTGTATGTTTATCAAACCCTAATATGATAACGCCTATGTAATTGTCATTCGTTATCTTTTAAACACCACCCTGCTGATGATAGTTCCGACTGTTAGGTGAACTTAGGCGATTGCTTTAATCAGATGTACGAGAGGAATATGGTGCAATAAATGTTAGCTGTTTTAGACTTACCAGCATTAGACGAAATTTTTGCATGCTTTCACAAAAAAAAAGTGTTCTCAGTCCAAAGACTCGAGATATTTGTTTAGCGTTACACCGAATAACACACAATTTCCATTTAATGCTCATTACTTTGACATGCATAAATGTGTACGTCTATGCCGGGAAGTTCATAAAAATTTCAGCTTTACGATGAAATTACTTTTCACAGCTTGATTGATCATTTTAAGGGCATTTTGATTACATCAGCCGAATTAAACGGTGAGATGATTGTACATATTTTTTGAAGTACTCACAGCTTCAACTTGAAACTTTGGGGCGGGAGGAACGAATGCACACGTACTTATTTGAAAACCAAGAACATGTTCTCCTTCGACTTTTTTACGCTGCAACCCCTGATGTATGGTCTTGTCTAAACAGAACCGTATGGAAATACGTATTCTATTTCGCTAATGTCGCACTCCCACGTTGCTCGTAGAAGCGAATTTTCATCTTAAATTATTCAACTAAAACGTAGGATATTTGACAGGCAAGGGATGGTAATTTTCAGTTCTGAAGATTGCAAGCAAAGCTGAGTACGGAACCTCAGCAAAAGTTGCAAAAAGTTTTCACCATCGACTGCCGCAACTATTTGTTCAAAAGAAAATCTACCTAACTTAATACCTCGTGTAGTTACTTACTTTCGAGCACGAATGCGTTTCCCAGATCGGTTTTATAGCACGACGACGTTGTGTTTAAGTCCAAGTATTTTTGTATAACCCATTGATACATCCCGTTCAAACAATGTCGACTCAAACAGCAGCATGTGGGTGCTACACGATTCCTCCACTAAACAAACCCATCCTCAACACGGCCGGCAATTCGTCGTGTGGCGAGACGCTGCGTGGCCTCATTGGGTATTCCAGACAGGCCTTAAAAAGGAACGAGGCAGTATGTTAACACTCATGGTTACTATAGACTGTTTTATTATACCGATATTACTACTCCGCTAAAAATGATTGCCAGATTAAAAGTCAACTGTTACGATTTACTATCTTTTATAAGCAGCTATGAAAAAGCGTGTTCACAATATACGTGGATTTATGTAGTTCATCTCTACGAAGTTACAAATCTCTATGCTTCAAATTACAAGCGGTTAGAATTTTCGGTGCTACTAGTTTACCGAATAACGGGTCTATGACGTAATGTTTACAATTGTTATTAAATTTGTAAGTGAAAAACAATTTGTGTGTGTCCAACTAAATTACAATCGTACACTTCACTGATTCAAAGTGTCCGACGCCACTATCTATTTCGCCAGATATAAGTTTTCTGCTACCAAAACATACACGTAGTTCTCCTTTCGAACACCCGATATTGCTGGTCGGTGTAGCTACGGCCTTAAAGTCGCGTTTCAAAAAAATAGTACTGTTTGTATCGTTCGCAGGTTTGCTACGGGGATCCGGACGGGCAGGATCTGTCGGATGATGTCAAAACGGCGGAATTAGCTGCTAGCGACGGCGGACGGGACCCGGAAACTAACAGTTTTGGGACCAATCTTGCCGTGCCACGTCATAGCGAGGTTATCGGCGAAAAAGGTAACAGCAACATGAGCCTATTCATACTAGTGTATCTATGAATGACGCACATTCTGTATGCGTTAATTTTAACGTCGACTGAAGCGTAGCGTATTCACGACTTGAATGAGAGACGTATGCAACGACTCACTGCAGTGACCCCAAGCATGTGTTCATTTTTTAACTAGAGTCTATTGGTACTGACATGTGAAAATTGCTTTCGAGGTCATTTTCATGTAATTTGTATCAGCAACACAGGAGAAGAACGCAGAAGTTGCGTAAATGATAAAGTTCAATAGAGCTTGGTGGACCATTAGCTGTCAAGGGGTCGCTCTGACTTTCTGCGAGAGTGAGGTAAACATTTTTGTTGTGCTCATGTGGCATTGGGTTTGACGATGCCTTTACTACTCCGTTTCTGAAAAACCTATTTCCATTAAGTATGTACACTGTCTTGCCATGCGTGGTACAATGCTCACTGTTGCCACTACAAACTTCGTTGTTTTGTATTGGTCTCGTTTCGACCGTTTGAGAATGACCTTTTGGATTGATGAAGGCTGATGAGGCAGTGCTAATGCGTTTGCCTACTAAGCTTCAATGAAGCAGTCTGAGTTCGAAACTGAGTGTAGTCATACAATCTTTCGTTCTGAAAGAAGCCAGCCGTATCGGCAGTACCAGGCATAAAAGCTTAAATTATGTATTTAGAGTTAGCATGGTCAGAGAGCAGCAAAAGTCAAACCCGCTACTGTCCAATCTTGCTTACCGAGCATTTAAGATTTGACCTTCATTGGATAAAGTCAAAAATATGCCATTGTCTTAACTCCAACGGGGTTTAGAACCGAGGACATTTGCCACGTACAGATATGACAGTATCCTACCTTCCGTCCACTTCTGATAATGTAATAACAGCCACATGGACATTGGATCGTTTTTCTGAGTTGAACGGTTTGTACTAAACTGGTTGCACCAAATGGAACAAGCACTCTCCTAGTGAACTCATTGGATGGATGGTGGTTAGAAATTATGTAACGATATTAGAATAGTCAGTAATAGAAGTAATAAAAATCAACACTGCCGAAATAAATAGGCCGGATAAAACCGCTCAGATCCAGCGGTATCCCTGAGCGTATATATAAAAATTACGGTCACCTCGCTATCATTACTGTTACAAACAACTTTGCCACTTCCAGTTCGCGGTATCTGATAGTAGTCGTACAATCGATTTGATCAGACTGTTGTCCAGTTCACACGAAATGCGAACTAAAAATTATAAATCTATCGGGCTTTGATGTTAACGCTGTAATAAATTTTCTCAACATTTTCACTGCTCGTTAGGCTCTTGCAGAGCCTTACGTCTTAGGACAATTGTAGCTTAACAAAAATGTATAGTGATAATTTTAGCTTTCTTCCATATTGTTCTATTCTAGCAGTGCTGCCAATCACATCAGAGCTGCACAGGTTATTACCTGCATAAAGTGTCGACTTTGTGCCCTTTAAGTGGCTATCTTCATATGTCTGAATCGAGTTGCCAAGCGTCCAGTAGATTGATTTTGCCGATCTTTTGGAGGATGCACACTCATTCAAGTAAGCAGCTATTAAATAACGCTCGAGGGGAAGAGGGGAGGTGAACTTTGGGGCACCTCATTGAAATACCATCGTGAGCAAAACCTGAACCGTGTGTTTTCGTCTCGCCCCTTCCTGCTACAAAGGTCTCCAGTGTTTTACCCTGATTTAATCTTTTTCGCATAGCCATTAAGCTCTTGTCAAGAAGCGTTGTCGGACGCAGAATCAACACGACTTGCGGAGTTCAAGGCCAGTGGGTCAAGCTTCAGCTTTTAACTAACTCAGCTGACACAAATGCGAAAAGAAGAGCTACGCTCACTTGATCATAACAACCGAGACGAAAGGGAAGGACGATAACTAGAGGCTTACCATACGCAAACAAAAAATAACTCGAGACCGTGTGCAGTCGGTTGTCCTCGCGTGTACCTTTGTTAGATGAGTGTGTATCGTGGATGTGTTAGACGAAGGGCATTCATTAGAGAATCTATTTTAGCTTGCTGTAACAGACGTGAAAAGATTGATTGCTAAGTGTTAAGGGGTAAAAGACAGTGTGCTAGCATAGAATGTTACCTGTTAAGAGCCTAAACTTAACTCTATATTTTACCACGTAATAACTCAGGCTCCGACTGCTATAAAGGTTCCGACTTTGCTAAGGCGCACTTTCCACAAAAGATCCAGGTGCGTCCGGTGTCAGTTACGTATAGGTGTTTCAGCCGCTTCATTTAGCTGACCGGTCTACGAATGAGCATTGCCAGAAGTAGCAATAGAACTTGAGAACGATCATACTTGCATGTAGACAATGGACGAAACAATAAAACAGAGATCTAGGACAAACGCTGTAACCGACTGTATCGTCCCTGGTTTTTGTTGGAATGGTGGAATCACGGAATGGCGCGCGATATATCTTATCTAATAACATTGTTTGCTAACAACGGATGCTCGATAAGCACTTAGATCTTTGTTTAACACTGTATAGTTATTACGATAAGATGATATGAGAGCGCCATGCACGTTCAGATTTTACTGCGTGCTTTCCAGCACCAATATGCATCTCTCTTTTGTGATGCATTTGTCCACGTTGCGAAAATCTATTGATGTATTAATTTTCGTCGCCTACGTCACAAATACCGCTATCCAAGCAGAGTACGCGCATGACGACACACTTCGTATCTTCAAAAGACACATAGATCGCAACTTCAAAATACGAATGTATTTAAAACGCTTACTTCACCTAGGAGATACAGGTTTGCTCAGCTAGACGGCGGCAGATAATTTGCAGCGGTTTACTAAATCTCTGGGAAAAGTACCGTCACTGCCGATTAACAGTTTTCGTGCTGTTTTTTTTAACTGGTATATTTTATGCTAACAATAGCCTTAAAGTAAGAAGATAAATATTGTTCAATTCAAGAGAAGTTGATAAAGAAAAATACTCAACTAAGCATATATTCATGCACATATAACCACTAGGCGTCTGAAGTCCATTAAGCGGTTTACTAATTGTAAGGGATGTTCGTATGTAAGTACGTAAAATGGGGTTCGTAATTGTACAGGTACTAGTCGGACGGTTTTTCCCTGTTGTAAAAGGAAGATTGGACCTGCCGTTTTGGCCGTATGGTAATCTTATAAGGATTTTAGAGAGAGCGCTTGAAAGGAAGTAAGATCTTCAGAGAGACCTCGCATTGTCGGTGATTACTCCCCAGTTGTTATTATCGTATTGGTGTTCACTACAAACAGTGTGTGTTATTTAAAGCCTAGGGCTGAGCCTACATCTAAGTTTATTTAATGGACACGGCTGCCGTGTCCATTATGTCTAGTTACAGAGTGCGCCTCATTATTCAAGGCTTGTATATCTCGGCAAAGCCCAGTATAATATTGTAAATTAGACAATTAAAAAAACTCGCGTTTCTATAACAAAAACAGATTTAAATATAGTTGATACGTTTCATATATTTAAATGTAACCCCTTACTATTATAATGATTATGATTGTTGTTTCAAGAGTTAATACAAACATCTTTCACGGAAATGAACAGTTTATTCAAATGGCGTAAAACCATCTGGCAGTAATATTCTTGGCCTCTTGCTTTGCCAAGTACTTTCATAATAGGAAATCTTTATAACGGCGTACCAGGCGAAAAGGTGTGTATAAGGGTTCTGACTGCTAACTGATTGATCCGTATTATATTTTTTATACACTCCAACTGTTTTTCTACCGCAATTGCGTCCTATAACCTATTGGTATCGTATCAAATAAAACTATCTCCGTAGGTTTCATTCACGCGCCTCAATGAGACTGAAAAAAAGTGCTCAGTCAGTGATCTATTCCTAACTTACAGCAAATAAACTGACTTTTCCCTGCTGCAGAGTCTTACGTTTACAAACATATACATGTTTGTAAACGCCTACAATTAGCGCCTGCAGAGATTTTTTGGCAGATAACAGCACAGTCTTCAATGCAAGGATGATCCTAAAAAAGTGTTTTTCAGATAGATTCACCGAAACATTGACTTACTCAGCTATACTACCGAGACAAAATAAAAATCATAATTTAGCTTGAGAGCTCATTTGTGTAAATCTGCTAACTGGTGACATGGATCTGTATTGCGCGAGTGTCCAGATGCAAAATACATACGATAAACGTACAGAATCGATGTCTTTCGTCGAATCAAAGATCCTTTCCCTAGTCTGCGACCTTTTTGGGCTTTTCTCGTTATTGCCGTTTGAAATCAAGGAACGTGTAAACGTGGCCACATCAAATCCCACCAAATACAACAAAAAGCAGTACAGTTTTTGTTGTGTACCTTACAAGTGTTTACGAATACAAAGAGCACATGTATTGCGGTAAACTGTGACCCTTTAAAAGATGGTCTTAGACCATCTTTTAGAGGATCACACTGCGACTAGTTGACTGAGTCTCGTGTCAAGCTCCAATGTCGTTGAAGAGCATAGCTATTTCTACGGCTTAAAAATGTATTTTAGAAGCCAAAAATAACGTTGCGTACTTAGCTAAATACGCTGTCTTGATACCTTTCGCTAAGCTCTCAGTGGTCATAGGATGGCCAAGAGCACCTGTTTATCAAAACCAGTATGTTGGGCACAGGATGTTACTCGTTTGTACCTGGTTAGATGTATATCAGACAATACAAGGAGCGGCATCCCAGAATTCCTGATGTGTTTTTAAAATTCTCATTTTGAAGTAAGTTGAACGAAATCGAAAGAGATCAACTAGTACATATTAGCACGATTTCTTTATGCAGTCTCGTTAATACAATTAGTCGAACGAGTAAAACTTGAGGCTCTCTGCGAACCTTGGCAGCTCCTCAACGAAATTCGTTTTTCTTGAATGGTGCCATTTAACCGTCTTCTAAACTAAATCAGCTTCCAAATTGTGTTGCAGCGCTCAGTAGATAACAGGAAGCTCGGTCAGCTTCCAGTCTTCTTCAGTGTTACCAGTATATAACAATGCCTAAATTGGCAAAAACTTCGCTATTGTGCCAACAAGGTTTCTTACATCTCACAAAATTGTTTTTTATTTTTAGGAGAAACACATGATCTTTTTGTTCACGGCTAAAAAAGTCTTGCTTAGCAATGCGAAAGGTTAATCAACGAAGGGGCACATATTGATAAAACGTATCTAAGGAGACATATTCGATTTTAGCGTATCATCCTGTGAAACGAGCGTGGAGTGTCAATTGGAGCGTCGACGTGAAGGATAATGAAAGCCGATTACCAACGCCGGAGCCGCCGGGTGTTCAACAGGGGACATTGCCTGCATTAGGACATGCCACTCCCGGCGGAGGCCACGGGAACATTGGAGGCGGCCATGGCAGCGTCGCTGGTCATGGCGAAGGCAACCTCGATGATGGGTACCACCATCGTACGGCTAAGTAAATACATTTTTTTTATATAGCAGAGTCGACTGTATTGCAAAAATTTGATATAAGGGATCCACGCAAAAAAAAACAGTTTTTGCAGACTAAATTAGACAGTAATGGTCTGGCGAAACGTCCCAAATCAGAGCTTTGAAACGATGTATTATCAATATCAACTTACTTCCATGGCGTTTTGAAATTCAGTCGCTGTTATCGACATTAGGCGAAATTCTCGTCCTCTATCGCCATGTCACCTAACGTTGTTGTCGGGGTTTGGTTGCTTTTAATAGATTAGCAGTCAAACACACTTCGCTTATGTGGTCTCTCCATAAAAAGACCCTTATATAACTGGGGTCCCAGTATACATATATAGGCCTTCCTGGAATTATTAATTGATATGTATCCGACCGACCGAGTAACATGCTGCCTCATTGTACAGAATCGCAGATTTGCCAGTGCTGATTGGTCCGTTGTATTGCCACGTTGAACTTAGGGCAACTGTGAGAATGAATCAACTATTTTTAATCAAGCGATGTTTGACAACCTCCAAGGCCAGCCTTTAGTTCTAGTATATCTGCGTAAGGAAGTCCTTACTTTTCCGTGACGTGGACGTTTGAAAATATAGGACATCAACAATAGCCAACAATATTATCGTCTAGTTTATGATACGGCTTGGAAACTTCTTCCATTTTTATCGCGATTCAAATATCCCCGTGCAATTCGGTATTTTGTTCATGTTGCCGTAGCTTAATTTCGGCTACCGTCATAGCATAAATTTGCTTCTGTTGAGAAGCAGGAGAGCCTAGATAGGACAACGTTTGTGAGAACTGGATTGTTCTACGATAATGTTTCAAATATTATTCTAGCAACAGTTGGCCTGCTTTGTCGTAATAACAATAAGCCTAAGCTGATATTGGAATGACTTCTCTAACTAGGAGTTGATGAGTGCCTGTCGTTTTAATGCTATCATCGAAAAAATTTCGTTCATTAAGGGTATAGCTACCTTATTCGAGGTGCGAAGATGCAATAAATTTCTTCCTTTATGCTTTATACACACGTAAAATCGTCGTAAACGGACTTGACTTCAAAGGATTTAATTGTATATCCGCAAAACCATAACTGCGCAAACTCCAATATTCTTCCACAACGATATAATTCGAGTGCGGAGCATGAATATGCCGGGTACTGTTAACTCATTGAGCGTAGCTGAAAAGCTTTACGTCCGAATAGAAGCTTTATTTTGCAACGAAAGTTGCCCTGAAACAGAAAACGAGTTAGTTAGGGACAGGAAAGGAGTTTCTATAAGGAGTACATACAAACGGCTAGGCTGTCCTTTACCTCGTCCTTCTGCACCATTTACAATATGCAAGGGAAAAAGAGAATAAGCTTTTACTCAAACCAGTTAACAGCTAGAATTATCTTTTGCCTGTTCTCAGCTTCAACGAATCATTGTAAGCAAGAATTGTGGTACTCTAACATACATTGAATTTCTGCTATCAGTCTGATTCAATCGTGTCACAAGTAACAAAACTTCGATTGACCCTGAACGCCGGCTAAAAAACTTGTTGAAGTGCGTTTGTAAAAACATCATTCTAGCACAGTCTATTTCGACGAATGATCACGGCCCTCTAATACGGAAGAAAGCTTGCTTACGTTAGCCTGCAGACTGACCCCCAAAATAGTGTAGACACGTTATTTTAGGGTCTATTTAGATGAACTGTTGGTCTGTTATTACACTATCGGAACATCATGCTTATAAATGCGACGTCCTGTACGTGTCGAAAGAGCAAGGTACGTCGCACTTTAAGCTTTTCTGGCATGCAATTATGTAGTATAACGATAGTCGTGTCGAAAGTACTTCAATAAAAATCACGATGAGATTCGATTGGTGCTAAATTAGAAGAGATAGTTTCAATATCGGGGATTTTAAGGGCACCTTTGCAGGGTCGATGGACAAACGCACGTAGAAAAAAATCATGACTACCCCCCATTTGGTTTGGACAGGCAATAATCACCCTATTTTTATCATTCACTATTAAAATGTAATTATTCGTTTTGTATGTTTGTTTTAGACCATCTTTACGTTGTCTTTTCGTTAGGTAACTCTTTTCCTTGTTCTGTTACCGGTGAATTTCGTTATTGTCTGTTTTATTCTGCATTTGTTCACTCGTTCGGTTCACGTACATTCAATTTGCAGAAAATACCTGAGCTCAATGCTAAGCACGATCTACTGTGTTTTCCTTGTCTGTATGGGTTCAACATTCTGCGCCACCGAGAGCGTCCTCGAAAAGCGCCACGAGCATGGGGTGAGTTTTTGCCGTTAACGCTGCCGCTGCTATCTGTCGAGTAGCAGCAGCAGCAGCAGCAGCAGCAAATATGGTGAACGGGCAATCGTTATCTACCAATGTGCGCCGGCATACACTAAAAGAGAAGGCGGGATCTGCATGTCGCTATGCACGCACGAGTGTTAGGTAAAGGGTTGCAGACAGAGAACGAGCTTCAGTGAAAAATGGTGACTGAAAAAAGAAGGACAGAGGAAGACACAAAGAATGGGGGAGTTGGTTAGGCCAGCGCGCGTCAGCGTACCGCCGAACGTGGAGCTAAATTTAAGTGAGACTGGCTAGAGTCAAGCCCTTCTTTATTCCCTAGGATCCTCCTGTGAAAACTCAATAACCTGATATCGGCCACCTCACATACAAGAAAGAAGGCGCAAGATAGGGAGAGACTTAGGAGGCAACGAGAAGCGGGCAAAGGGGGCAGAGCGGAGCGTGACCTAACGCCATGGCAGAAGTGTCGTCGTTAGAATGTACGAAGAAAGTGGATGGGACCGTGCGCTAGAAAAAAAATTAGGCTACACTGAAAAGACACGGCCTGCTACTGTCGACGTCCTTGTGGTAGACGGTAGGCAAATGCGTTGGTCGGCGGATGTATTAAGAAAGCCAGTGTATACATCCAGAGTCTGGAAAGACAGAAAAGATGGGATGAGCAGGCTGGAAAGGGGGAGAAGAAAGACGTATTGACAAGACAGCTATTCACAGCAAATAGTGGCTGAAACGAGGGCTTTCTTGGCTACACCAACCCTCAATAGAATTTGGCCACTCTGAAAATACCAGTCCGTTGAGCGCTATACTAAAAAGAAACCGTTCCAACTGCAGATACCGCTAGTAGGTATCTACTGTAACTTTTCTGCTTGCATGACGTGTGTAGGCATGAGGCAATCTATTTCTGTCGAGTTTTGAAAGCCCGTCGTTTTGCTTAATGCCAACCCCGAAGCTAATGGTTGCCACTTACGCTATATTCTTTTTCTATTATTATCTAGTCTTTGTCACTCGTTGCTGTTGTGTGATGTAACTGGAAATATCTAATGATGTAGAATTCTCCACACTCCTATATTATGCATTTCAACGATTAGTCTACTTCGTCAGTATGTTGCTAATTACATGTCGAGCATCGGTACAATCCCGTATTCCCGCAGTGTTTCATAAACCTAAATAGGATTAGATAAACTTTGTCTAAAGACCTAATTTAGAGGGCGGAATTTTTAGCGATTCACATTTTAAACTGACTGTCGTTGTGGAGGCGTCATACGTCCTCTCGTATCTCAGAATTAACAGATTTCAGGATGATGAATACACAGGAATCTCCGTAAAGTTCCACACAGTAAACCTACTTACTAAGATGCATTCTAAAAATGCCACTGCATATTGTCAGCGTCTAAAAAATGCACATCTTTTGTCTTCGCAGAAAAACGTAGGTAGACGTGCTCAGCTGTCTCTCGTGGTGAATGCCGAGGATGGATCACTCGATATGGAAAATCTCTAATATGTCTAATTTCATTTTTGTCGTTCTAGGAAAGGAATCACTCGGTGAAAATCTTCAGTATTCTCGTTTCCCTTATTGGAATAGGCTGGCTGTTTGCTCTGCACATTGACATTTTATGGTACAAGAACTCCGCCAGTAGACAGGTTGGTTGATTGATCAGTATACGGTGAATGTGGAAATTGCTGTTTTAATCAGCTCTGACGTGTCAGCTGAATCATCCGTTCGACGGGGTATTGTCTAAGGGGTAAATAGACAGCGTTACTGAACACAATCAAATACTGTGCTGCAGATAGAAAAGTTCTCAAGATAAAATTGTTCGATCTTCTTGTTATGCCCGGTCGCACGTCGTGCGATAGGGCCAATGACTACAATGAAAGTCTTGAGTGATCTTATTAGTTAGTATGCCGTTTAACCTAACCATATGTCGTCGTATTGGTAAGGTACGATCTCGAACAAGGCCAAGTCAGGGGAATCTTTATATGCACTCGACAGCGAGTGTATTTAAACAGCAAGCAAAACGGAATCTTCAGCCTCAGCTATGGTTTCTCGAGGGACGCCACAGCGGTAGCTTTTACCTTAAAGGCGGAATGGTTGGTAAGTGCATGGTTCTAAATCCTTACTCATTCGATAAAGGCGATTAATCTATGCTAAAGTAGCTGGCTGGTAGTAGACGTTGAGGTTTACCCAACGTTACTGACTGAGAAAACGTAAATTGCCGTTTTCATATATTCGTTAAATTTAGGTCATAACTAAATTGTAAATATGAATTGCATCTAAATGGCGAAATGTAAAAGCGCATCCAACGTCGACCGTCATCCTCATTCTGCAACAGGTTCCTAGGGTCGTATATGGTAGATGGCGTGGGTTACAGATCGGGCTACGTTCGACACATGCCGTTGAACTCAATCAAAGACAAACAGAATCGCCCAAAGTCTCGTTAAGGTCTATTTAGACGTCGCTTAGCGACATTACCTATGTAGTTTATTCCAAAACAATATGTCCACTGTAATTTAACTAGACCATTCTTTTTTCATAATACAGTGACTGGTGCCAGTTATTTGAGTGTACTGCATAACAACTCATTACGTTACGTATTCGGAAGGACCTTAGTGAAGACGTCGAATTTTTTTTAGCAGGACGAAGCACCTGTATACCATCATCTTGACGTAGGAGCAGGTCTTTCGGACAGATGGGTCGGACAAAAAGGTACTACTCTGTTCAGCCCCCAAACTTATCGCCAGTGGATCTTTCTTGTGAGGACACCTTAAATCTAAAATCTAGGCCAAAACTGATCACTTCGAAAGGATTACACATTTGCTGCACTTTGCAAACCAGTAACCCATCGGTAGCCATTAGGTAGGAAATCATTTTTAACACGCGCGGCAAGGAAAAAATCAAAAAAAGCAAAAGAGCATAGATACTCTTTTGCAATTTATATGTTATATGTGAATAAAATTAGCTAGCAGTAGCTAACTGCAATTTCTTTTGAAAATTCGCGCTTTATTTCGAAACTGCTTTGTCCTTCTTGAAATACAATTTGAATTTTTTTGCTGTAAATCCTCAAGTGATCCGGCTGCAATTATGTTTGCCGGCGGAACCCACTGTATTAAACGCGAGTTATGTTCTCTCGGTGCTACTAAGTTAACTGTACTGAACATTAACTTATTGACGCTAAAAGAACATATAGTAACTATATATATTGGTAGCGTTGTCTATCAGATATCATTCGACGATATATCCTTTCTTCTTTGAAAGTTCTGTTGAAGTCGAGTAGATATGCAGCGTATTGCTCGTAAACGGAACCTCATATGTAGAAGATAAACAAGCATTTGTTTATCTATATATAGCACACCATATATATACGTATATATATCAACGGTGTTTATGTTAGTTGCGGTGATTATATGACATTTATGTGCTGGGCGATATTAACGATGCAACGCATCCGTTCAGCCCTCCATATCAGCCGTTATCACCAGAACATCTGCGATGTCTTTCTCCTCGTTCAACTGCTTACGCCTTTCTTATCCAAGTCTCACCAATATGCCTGTGTTGAATTTCAATGAGACAAGAACCAATTGTCGACAAGGTCAATCAGACATCGGACTTTTTGCAGACTGAAGAACTTCGACCCCTTCTGAAAAAAAGATTTTTCTACTTTGACTCCACGTTGCCGCCGCTGCTGCGTCAGCCTATTCCCTTTAGTCCCATATCTTAAGCAGGCGATTTATTATCTTTAGCTGAATGCCACGTCTTATGCAGATCGCCACCCCCGCAGCCCCTGACGTTCCTGTTATCAGATTAGCTCTATTTCATAACTCCAGAGGGAGCCAGCCCTCATACGAGCAGCTCGTCTTGGCGCGATTCAACACGAAAATAAAGGCGTTCAGCAACCAAACTGAACCTCAATTTAATTACGAGAACAAGGCATAAAGGAATATAGGGTCAGCGACACGAATACCCGCTAACAGCTAGAATTGTAAAACTAGGTTGGCGCAAGCCACTGTGGAGTAAGTCAAAGATAAATCAGTAACGAGACTAGAAAATAACTGATGGAAACTAACAAAAAATGGACTGAAAATACAAGTAGTTATCTAGTATACCATGCAAGAAAACATTACATTGAACTAGCCATAAACGAGGAAAGCTATTGACGGCCATAGTTTCATCGATAGTATTTCAGTTGCCTAAAATTTGTTTAATAGCAAGATAGTACTGCATAATTCTCGCGCAATAGTACATGTCCTTTATAGTACTACGACGCTTTCTGTGTTGTTCAAATGAGAAAGAAAGTCATCTAGGCTTCTCAGAGGGCTGAATCCAAATCAAAACAAGATGGCCTCTGATCAGTTGCTCGCATACAATCATAAAGAGAGAATGTTACTTGCATATCTACAACGTCATCGACTTTACTGCGGCTGTCTTTACTTTCAGCCATTGTTATCTTCGTCAAAAAGCCATCGCGTCTATTGCAGTTGAGTGATACCGTAGGGAATTCATCTTGTTCAATGTTCTTCGGTCGAGAGCGATCCATCGATCGATTAGACAAACAGCGACGCTAGCATTAATGACGATCGGATCTTTCTCAGATTTCTGATCATGCAGCCGAATTTTTGCCTATTTGCATTCTTAATGTTGAAGTTCAATGCCATGTCCACTGGCCGGTTTTGCTCATCGCCTTCTTTATGCGATACGACCCTGTTGTACTGTAACTGTAGTTGAATAGATGGAACATTGGCCCGTGTTACCTGTTTCATTATTGAATATTAATTTATTGTCCGTTACATGAGAATATTTATTTCAAGACATGCATTCAAGTCTCAAACATGTATTTGGTTTCTGTGTATGTGGCCTGCGATTTTAAGGACTAAAGGACGCAAAAATTAAGTACGCACCAATGTCTGGAAGTTTTAAAGGGAACATGCTTTTGCTTGACCTGTCTAAATGTTTTTGATCCCGTTCGCCTCCGTTTCCAGTCGATTTTGAGTACCTTCGTCTCTTCTTTAATTTAGGCGATAGGATAAATGCTAGATGCTAAATTCTTTGGCTCCTACTGGTCTTATTTCAGGACCTTGAATTACCTACCGTTAATTATCTAATTCTTGGATAATAGTAGGCAGTCATTTTCTTTGTAGCTCATTGTACGTTTTTAACAGCTCCGTTCGCTATCGTGAGTAATGCAAATGAATAGTAGTACTTTATACATTATTCGAAGTCAAGTGTTAAAGAAAAAGCTCATCCAAAGAAGTAATACGGGCTTTGTACAAAAAACAACGCATTTCAAATATGAAACATACCAACGATACGTTGAAAGTAACATCAGTGATTCCTATCACTGGATCCGATAGTTTTGTCCTTACTATCGAAGGCTCTACTTCGAAACAAGGAGGCCTTTTGTCTTCTTTGCTCAAAGGGCATTTTTGTTTGACCGATTATCGGCTCTGTGCGATGAGTCCTCTTTAATGAAGGTCTCAGTAGTAGAGATATGGAATCTTTTACATGCAACGGACGTGCCGTACGTCTTCGCACGTATAATAGACAGGTATAGTTTTCGTATTGAAATGGCTAGCTTACCGGCGGACATCTTCACCGTTCGTCATACATATAATCACCATTATCAGGTTGTTACATAGAACCTAATTTGGAGAAAAGTCGAATACTTACGGGTGCCTAGATAAAAAAAGAACTAGCAGACACCGAATAGTTTTTCATAGATAGGTAGATTTTTGTGTTTCGCTGAGTATGAGTGAACTCACCGGCTTCTATAACTAGCAGTGCTTCTTGCTGCTATTATTTCTGCTTCGATTAAACGAATTGTCTCGGTGATTGGATGCCCTTTATCGCAGAAAATACGTAAAAATATCGAATTGAGAGAACCGATATACCGGTTATCTACAGAACAATGAGATGAACAGGCTTGTCCGTGGATAGACTGAGTACATTGTTTTTAATTAAAATGATACAACGCCAAAACGTCGATTTTTAATATCATATAGCCTATTCTTTGACGCACTAAAATCATGGAATATACGAATTAATTCCTGTTTCACACATATACATAGTGTATACATTATCCGTTTGATTCGTCTATAGGAACGATGGCCGGTCACGTGCAAGAGTATTAACATTTTTACCGTTTGTATATAATTGGCTCATTTAGTCTGGCATAGACACTGACCTATGTCTGTTTCAACAGCTGTTAACTTAAAAGTCTTCTGGCTTTTTTGAGATCTTCATCGAAAGCACGCTTTTTTTTCTGTACGATTAGGGAACGATACTTGTAGAACTTCGCATGTTGAAGTCGTAGTTTTAAGTACCCAGATTACATGACGCTGTATTCAAGTTGGAAGCTCTATCAACACCTCTGAAATATGCGCAATCGATCTATATGTGACAATACATCACCTAAGAGTACCAAACACTTTAAATGCACTGGTACTTTTAGCTAGGTTTGTCTACGTCGACTTTTTCGAAGTACAGCTCTGTGTCGTGACGATTTATTGAAACACCTTGTTTCGAGCTTGTGCTAAACTTTAAAGAAAAGGATCAGTGTATTACGCCTGGCCCAAACACAACCCTATCAGCGAAGCCGGTCTCATAGGCTGAGTTAGAATCAAAATGAATAATCTGGTATATACATTGACGGAAGAGAGACGGCAAGATTTTCTAGTGTCAAGAGCTCGCAACCATTTACCTCATACAACTGTCACCGCTATAAGTGAAATTGTTCCCAATCCAAATTAGGATTTTAACTATATTAATACCCCCAGCAGAATGTCATTTGTCAAAATGACTATTGACTACCTTGATAACTGTTGTTAATTTTGTTCATGCATCATAATAATTATTACTATTTATACACACATATATATATGTATATAATTGTACACATAAGAACTGATGCACCTGCCGAGCGTACAGCATTAGTACGAGTACAAAGCTTCTCTATACATATCCCGCTCAAATAGCCCCCGTGCCTTACGGTTCCGGATCGTAGCGACAGCTAGGAATTATGATTAATTACTATTGCTTAACAATTTGTCCGCAGGAGGCCTCCAGACACAAATAAACAGTCAATGCCTTATGTCCTTTCAGTATTTTGTTTCTGCCACCTGATTAACGAAGGTCTTCAGCTCGAACAGTACATTCAGCTGGTCTGTACAGACGGTGCACATACGAATAATGTTCTTGGAGTCGTCTTCCACGTGCTGCGACCCATTTATGCATTTTATCAACTCTTCATGGCCTTCAAGTACTCCAATGTATGTGTTCACAGAACGAACTCTTATTATATGGACATATATATATATATATAGCGGATATTAACGCTTAGATTTTGATGTATGTGATTCTCAAAAGAGGACAATGAGCAACGTAAAACTGACTAATATAAAATGATTGAATACTCCTCAGCAATCTTCGCTAATCGAAAAATTTTCAGATCGATAGCTCTACTGTGTGTGCATAAGTTGTTAAGATCTTTTTTACCGGTTCTTATAACTCGTCGTTATTCAGCTGGGCATTTAGTGAAACACGTGTTCACTGTTGAAAGTTTCAAAGATCAAGGAACGTTCCGAAAGCCGCTCTTCACTCTAATTCGTGCTGACGCATGTTTCCGATTTCGGAGGAAGCGGATCGCATGTTTCGGTTTTCTACCAGTGACCCAAGATGCATAAAAGGCAATATTGACAAGCACGTCTAACTGTGATTAATATTATAAAATTAGATGTATGTGCCATTTTGCTTTCGCCTTTTTGTTTACCGATATTGAGGCGCATTCCTGATACTGGTGCTGATCTAGCGTATTAGATACTTTTGTTTTTTTAGCATTTACAGCCAGACAGCGCGTAAAAACAAATGAAGAGAAATATTTCTTCAATATTTTCATGGCGTTTCAAGCGTCATAATCACGGTTTGCACTGAGCCGGCGAAATGATTGCCAGTAAAGTATCATACCATGTTAAAATCCACCCATCTTTTACGTAAACACATAGTGTTGTAACACGAGGGCTAATTTTATGTTTTTGTGAACTTCCTGAGTTTCCCGGCTACGAATCAGCGTTACCTGAAATCGAAAGCATCAGTTCGCAGCCTCTAACACGTCAAATACCATAAGTTATTACTGCATAAGGCACCCGCCCAATGGCCTGAACGTAACTGGACCGTATAAAATATTTGTCGTTTCGTCGGTATGACAATTCGAACAGTGTATTTACTTAATCCTTGCCGTCATACGTAAGATGCTAGCTGTTTTGAGTACGTGTAATGCTGATAGAGCTTCAGTCCCGCCACGGTGATGGGGCTACCTTTGTTGAGATTCGCAGCGTTCTCTGACTATCTAACCAAATGTCTGGAAAAGCGGACAGAATCGGAGCATTTTCTTTTTTCGATAAAGCTTACAGAAATCAGAGAATATTAAAATAAGTAACATTTCGTGTCGGATATTCAACTTCTACATAGTACATAAACACATTGCGTACACTGGTATTGTAAGCGATTAATTCCTGTCGTTTTCTATTTCCACAAGGCATCCTAAACTAGTTATCCTGCTGTGAAAATAAACGTCCTTTTGCAGATTGTCATCAACCACTCCAGGCATATTGCGCGGTTTGGGGCAATGCATCTGATTGCTACGTCGCTCTACTTTTGGTTTTTCTCAATAGTCGAAGAATACAAGCACGCTGAGCACGATTCTTCTGAAATGAGCCGCGGTCATCTTCTCAGTCATCACGGTAACGACTCACTTGTTGTTAGCCTGGTTACCGCTGTCAGCGAAGCCATTCATGGGTGAGTCCATCTCTTCTCCCTATTAAAAACTTTCCATATATCTGAAGCACAGTTAATAGTCACTGTTTTTTCTACAATTTTTGTTCTTTATAACGTTACCCCATCACAATGAAATTAATTGTAGGTCAATAAGGCTGCCCACCACTTTGATACTTGCAGTTCAGCTCAATTTATATATGAATCCATAAGCAAGCTGTTTGATAGCATCGAAAAATGTCAATATCGACTCTGTTATATAAATGTGTTACGGGTCCCGCTAAGAGCCGTTCCGCAAGCACACCCGTATTTACAGATATCTTTCCTGTCTAAATCTTACTTCATTCTGGCGTTGTGGGGATATCTTGCAGATATTTATAAATTGGTTGGCGTTTTATGACCATGGTGGTTATGGTAATCGTGGCGGTAGCAACATATAGCTATTTGTTGATTAGCGATTTTTATGTATCTGTTCGTTTTGTTCGAAGACCACCATGTGGACGTATCCATATCTTCTTCGGGCGAAGCAGCGTTACGTTTTGAATGCGTTCATTTTAGTACAGCTTGATGTCAAATTTATCATGGCCTTATATTGGGCTCCTATGTGCAGAAGCCGTAAAGTTATCATGTTGCCCTCTCTTTTTGGCCATTGGCGCGTCAGAAACCATCTATCGAAAAAGCTATATACATCACCGCGTACACTTCCCGTTACCCCACATATTAACGTTGACTTCCGGTTTACACTTATGTATGTGTCTAAACACGAGAATTAACACATCATCAGAATTTCTGGGCTGTCTTTTAGTATTGCTGCCGTAGTCGGTGCCTGTCGATGTTACCCTTCTGATATTTCAAATAAGGACAATTTTATGGACGTAATAAATATCTAATGAATATATTCAGCGCATAAATCAATTGATCTAACGCTGTCTTCAAACAGACAGTTCGAGCCCAGTTTCAAAATGAATAATAGTGTAGTTTCTTGTTGTACTTGATAAAATTGCTACATACATTATAAATCCTTGTGGTGAAAAATAATTTTCTCTCAAGGCTGATTTAAAAAATGGACGAACTGCTTTCTCATACTATTGATACACTTTGACCGTCATCAATACGATCTGCAATTGCTTCTGTTAACCGTTATAATTCGTTAATTTTGCACCACTGGAATAAAGTTTAGCTACTTGGTTTTGCCGTTATTACCGTCTCATCCCATTAAATTTAAAAATTGAAGAAAAAAATCCCATTTGAAAAAAAAAATTGAAAAGACATTGTGATGCTATTTGTTTTATTTGTTGTTTAGCTAGAAGGCAAGAGTTTCGGCTAGGGTATCAGCAATTAGGCTGGACTGTCCTGATACGTAAACGTTCCGACCGTTTTTGTCATGACTAGCAAATTTGTCTATTTTTTTGTGTACTATTTTACCGTCATGTCGACGACCAAAACGATGATTACGTCAATGATAGTAGCAATAGCATGAAAACGCAACTAGTATATTTCAGTAGATTTTGTGTTCGGTTGCCTGTTGTGTCATCTAACCTATTTTTGCGTATATAATAAACCGATGATTGACTGATGTGGCGGGTTCTACAGCACGTCCCTGGTAGATTCAATTTACACAATAATTTCAGTTTATTTCAAAGATTACGTTGAGAGAAAGCGTCACTTCTATACAGTTACTTACTAATGTACTATTGACAGTAATTTAAGATGCGTAGCTACGCTTAGGAAATTTCGATCTATTTTCAATCGTATAAACAGCCATATATGACCGACTAATCGACAGTAGCACGTATTCTGGTGCACCCTATACACAAAGTACTAATGTTGGACATGTAGGTCCACGTATCTCATCCACATCATAAAACTACGTAAAATCATTTTTCATCTTCCAACGATTAGTTGCGTAAGCTACCTTTTTGAAACGTAGATGAAAGCATTTAAGGATATTTAAGCTCAAAAGATCCGAACGGACCGAAACGAACGTTTTCCTGAATCGTTCGTCCGAAGCGTTACCTCTACCTGTGCCACGATATAGCCAGAACTAGCTCGTTTAAACCCATGCAGTCTTGAGTTTTGCTGTCGGGCCTCACCATGTTCATTAAATTGGGGAAACGATCATTCGGCTTGAAGGCGACAAGGTTGGGCATTTAAACGGATAATATATATGATTGCATAATGCGCTTTGTGCGTGTGTTACCGTCTTATGCTTTAAAAATGGACACGTAACAAAAACAAGCACTGTAACTTATCATACAATAATTTTAAGTCAGGTTAACTTGCTCGTCTTGGTTACGCTACCCCGTCTTTGAAACAGGAGCAATTCGTTGTCAAATCACACCAGCTATACGCCGACCCACCATGCGGTGAGTCAGCGTGAGGAACGTGCCGTACACTCGGGGCATGATACGCGCCACGATACTGGCGGAAATTCAGGACACCACGGCAAAGATCATCATGGTTCGAATATCACGGGCTTTTTACAGCCATTTACTGTTGAATACAACATTATCCTAGCCGGCGTCTGGTTTATCGTTTGGCAGAACATCGGAAGAGGTTTGTGACCAGCGTTAGATTTATGTTAAGCGAAAGGTTCAAGTGCCTAAGTTTCTGATGGATCACAGAAAGCTGATCATACCAGCTAGCGTACAATGATAGGACATAATATCTTTGTAACAAAAAACTTTGCTACAACATATGCTTAGTGTGTGTATATATATATAATTATTCAGTTGTCTGTACCTTTTGATTTAATACTTTGACGCGGCATGAATGCGGTATAATTTACATAATGTGTATTCTGTCGAATTTCCGGTGAGCAGGTCCTGAAATTCAGATACGACGTGAATCAATCTGTACAACGGGTCAGGACGCCCGCTATCAAAGCAATCTTGTCGTAAGCGCCGATTGCCATGCATCAAATAAAGGCCTATTTGCCGGTCTCTTCTTACTTCTCGTATCGGTGGTAGCTCTTGTCATTGCCCAGGTTCGTTAGCTACGTTTCAAGTACTCGCCCGCAACTATAGCCAAAGAACCAAAACAGATTATATCAAATATATATAGATATATGTACTTGCTAAAAGTTTGTTCCAAGAAGCATGTAAACATACTTGCAGCCATGACGGAAATAGTGCGTCGTTATCAGAATTTGAGCGTAAATCAGACCCATTATCCAGAAGCTCTAGCAAAATTAAAAGCTTTGTTCTTTGTTTGAAGCTGGCGATTTACATGTATCATTATATCGTCAATTTTCATTGGATTCTCAAAAAATTCAAAAAAGATCTTTCTGACGTATACTAAAACATTTTAAATAGGATTTAAAATTAAAAGCTTCGAAAATCTATGGCTAAACTGCTATTGCTGATTACATATTCTTGACAGAGAAGTTAGCATTTTTGAAAGGAGAGTGTTTTTTACGTGGTTGTCCAAACAGACTAAAATCGGTTATAGTTTTTTAGATTTTTTTACACCTTTTAGACCATTTTGAGCGCTCGATTTTTTGGGACAACGATCTAGAATTGAATCTTCCTGTATTTTTATCCACGGCGTATTTGGATAGCCTTATGCGCACGAATGCTGTTGTTTGCCAATTAAAGAACAACTATTATGGAAGCGTCTAGCGAGTCGTTTGCGCGAATAGACATGATTGCCAAAAATACTTTTAGTTTGTGCAAAAAAATCCTTGACATATCAATTTTGTCCTTAAAAATAAGATATAAGATCAAATCCCAACTTAGTCGGTGCAACTTAGTTCGTTTATATATATATATATAAATGGTATGTTAGCTGCGATATTGATATGCGCCCTGTTTATATATATAAGAGATATAATCTGTTTAATATGAAAGGCTGAAGTTTACTTTGGCCGAATGTACTTATCCATTCACAAGTCGCTTTGGGTATCATGCACGTAGTCATCCGCTACCCAGAAGCACACGCTTAGCTCACCCATCCCCCAGCTTAACCCCTGGTAGACAACTCACGGAAATTTACAGGAGGCCCAACGTTCCAACGAGGGTTCCCCGCAGGTCGTGCTGGTGCAGGAACGTTTTCGGCGTGCGGAGCTAATGATATTCCTGGTACAAGACAACATTCTCGTGATTGTCGCTTTACTGGCGGTCTGTTGGGCGTACTGGCAAATACGGACGCTTGACTTCAGCGTGCACCCAATCACGCTGCTTGACGACGTACTCCTCTACGTACCTCTACCGTTCTTCTTTCTCTACTTCTTCATGTCGTAAGTACTCGTTCAGCTAGAGATATACATACGATTTTCTTGGATGGGAAATGTCTGCCGGATCCTCATACAAGCTAGCTTGGAAGAAAAAATTCGTCGACTGAATGTAAACTAGCTAAGTTGAATACGAAAATTACCAAGAAATCTGCTTTCCACGTATGGAAACTAAAATAAAAAAAATATACGGCAAAAAATTATTTTCAGGTAGACTGTCTAAAATTAGATCACGCATCCTACCGATACTTTTTGTGACCTATACAACCCATAACTTTCCAAATTGTTTTTGCGATGTTGTTGGTTAGTGCATAGAACAAATAAGGCCTAGCGCACAGTTCGGGAGAAGCCGACTTATTTGAACGGAGGTATCTCGAAGTACGTAAACGAAAGGTGCTGAGGTTTAGATAAGAACCCCAATAGGCACCGAAGCTGGATTGTCGTTGTTCCAAGGAGATCCTTATACGGCATTTAAAGATAATAAATTCTAAAATAATTATATCTCACAAGTATGATTATAATTTGTTCGTTCAAGGATGATAGCTGACGTCTACTCACAGAAACTGTCGCGAGTCAGTAGTAACGTTATCACCGTAATACAGGTCGTGGTAAGTTCTCAAAAAATTTCCTTTTCGTAAACTTTAACCCTCAAATTTTTTTCAATCTTGCTAACCTAAAGTTCGCCAAAGAATACCGATAAGTAGCGATTGAAAGCAAGACAGAACAAGTTTGTCGAAATTGCAGGCTGTTAGCTGAATAATTATAGGCGGTATATTTGTGTTTTTCTTAGGCGCTATAAAGGTAAGCAAGGCCTTGGAAATATGCACATAGAACGGCTTCACAAAATATCTCATTTCGTATATAGAGAACCCCTTCAAAGAACCGTATCAGTGCGTTACTCCAGCCGTCTATTCAGATAATACGAGATTCGTATACGCCATTACGGAGGGCTTGCAGGGTGGAATCTGTAACCTCCAATCGGCTGGGCCCCCAGCGCGAAATAAGGTGTGTTTCTGCGAGGTTTTGAATTCAAACTATCTCACGTGTCTTCAGGCTTCGTAGACAAACGCGCGCCACCATATTGATCTTAACGAGCGTTTAGATAAACATCTTTTCCCTACCCATTTGCTTTTCATTTTCAGCTTCAAACACTCTTTCTGTCGGACGGTTTGCGACGGTGTAGTAACCAACGGAGGCATCAGTTTCTGAAACCTGGCCGTGAACTGGTTACCTTTCTCATCATCTGTAATATTACCATGTGGGTAACCACCACATTTAAAACAGACACCCAACACGAAAGTGAAAGCGCTGAGTTAATCTTCGGAAAGAGTGTAAGTCTACTTTGCGTGGCAAAGCACCTGGAGTTGGAGAATTATATAACGACTGATCCTTGCTCAAAATCCGAAAACCATGTACTACTGTTCATCATGATAGATCTATTGTTATGTTCCAGAAAGGACTATCTCTTTACCAAGAATAGCGGATAAGGTGCGCTAAGGTAAACAGTTCGTTAAGGATGCCTTGCCCTGCATATTCGGCTCGAGCTTAAGGGAGTGTCATAGTGTTTGATATGTGCAATGTTAATTCCTTCGCTCTCAGGAGATATCGTACAGGATCATTTAGGGCTACAAGTAGCAATCACAAGCAACAAAGTGAAATTTAGTTCTGGTGTTGCAACTGTATTATTTACTCGAATATTAATTTTGCTTTCAGTGTTGGATCCTAATTAAACACGCCACCCTTCCACTAATGCTGTTCTACCGTTTTCATTCATCTGTTTGCCTCTCGGATATCTGGAAATCCGCCTATGAGACAGGCGAGTAAGCGGGGACTCGGTGTTTTCGATAGCAGACACAGGTAGCGGAGAAAACTCAGCAACACGGCGCACTTCTGTGATAGCTAAGTTTCCGGCTTCTACCCAAGTTCCACGCAACGTTCGTGCCTGTTAGATTTGCGAAGGACTACTATGTTGGTCAGCGACAGTTTGGCCTGTAATAACCGTGACAAGGGTTCTCATTGATCATCCTATATATATATATATATAGGATATATATATATATATATAGGATATATATATATATATATATATATATATAGGATA
>NW_019215095.1:0-27551 GCF_002532875.2 Varroa jacobsoni | reverse complement strand
TTTATTTAGTATAAAATAGCCTAAAACCAGTAATACGGCTAAGTATCTTCTCAGTATACCAAATTAGATAGAGCCCCCGCGACTTGCATGGCAGGACCCATTTTCACAGAACCAAGGGTTTTGCATCACTCGGCTGGCTCAGGGGATAAACGTATTGTTAGTCGCCATTTCGATTTAGAATCAAAATCAGTAGTGGGTTCAAGGTGGAACTTCATAGAAAAATTTTTGGGAAAAAATATTCTAAACACCTATTAACGACGAAACACAACGCTTTGTGAATGGAAATTAATTGTACTGTGGGAAAACGCACTGCCGCCTTGGGGCAGCTAGTTAACTAAACAATAAAGTAAGGCTTTTAGGGCGCGCAATTCCGCGAGAGATTTGAGAGTTTTGGGATTTTCGGTATGGGATGAGTAGGACAAAACGATACTTCATTTTATTAGGTATTTTATGACGATTTTGTCGTGTTTTCCCCGTCCTTCTTTCGATTCGGGCCGTGTGTTCACCGAGTCGGCCATATTTTGACGACGTATTTTATCTATCACCACACATCCTACTGCACATTTTTAAAATTTTTTCTTGCTTTCGTATCGGTTTTCGCCCGCTGCCTTCTCGTAATTGTTTCCTCGTTCCCTTCGGCTTTACTGAGCTTTTCAGCTTCTTTTTCGTCACAGTTAATAATATTTATATATACATATCTGTGTGCAATCACATATCGAACCTCGTTTTCTTGCACACTTTTCCTATTTGACTCAAGTCTCGTCGCTAGATGTTGTATCTTCATTCGAAAGATGATTACAACAGTACTTCATACATAGTTTAATAGTATGTGAGGAGTACTAAAAATGGGAGCTCATGACTCGTAGACAGCCCATGGGTTTACAGGTAGACTGGTATCTATCAATCAGCCAGTGACATAGCCATCGAAAGTACGTAGGATCTGGCTTATTATCACACAATACAGTAACAACGTATAGGGATGCCTCTTTTCCAACTCTTTGGGTCCATTATGGGTTTATGCCGTTGTCAAAACACCACTATTTGTCATATTCGTAATAAGTATCTTTTCTCGCTTTAAAGTAGATTATGCCGAATTTTATTCTCTGCTTAAGTGTGTTTGGTACTTCGTATCTTTTTCCTATTTTTTTTTCCAATTACATCTATCAAAAATACAAAAAGCACTCCACTTATTGGACTGCTGTACACATTGCAATATAATTACTCATTTATTTGTAAAGTTTTCTGCAGCAGAACTATACGGAACACATGAGTTTGTGTCCTTAATTGCGGGCGGGCGCTGCTTATGAGCCACTGCATCTGTACGCATTTTGTGTATATCTTCGTTTTTATCCATGTGTGCTACCGATTTAAGAGTATTTTATTTTTAATATAAGGCCGGATGCTTAGACGAGGTTCTTTGGCATCGCTCTTAACCGATTAAATTATTTCGTTATTTTTTATGTCGCTTAAGCCCCTTCGTTCCGTTTGTGTACTTTTACTTTCACCCTCCATTTATAGCTATCCTTCCCTTGACCAATTTGATAGCAGTTAGATCGTCTGCTACTTGTTTAATTTGACCATGCCTGGATACGTGAAGTCGTATTGTTTACTCCGTATGAAAGCCTCGATGTCCTTGGGCTGCGGAGAGACTGTGGCTACCTCGGTCTTAAAGAAGTACTTGGCTAACTCCACGGCAATATTGAATGATACCTCCTGAATCTTCGATAGCGGAGGGTAGACGCGGCCTTCGTCGAGATCAGCCTGACTTACCATCTCAGCAACAGTCTGTGGAATAGAATAACGAATGACTAATGAAGATAATAAACCAGTGGTAGATTTATATTATTATTATTACATTATTATTAGAAATACATTATTATATCGTGAAAGACTAACATTGTGTCTTTATGGCGCATAGTAACACAAATATTGTATACACATGTACAAAGGAGTTTTTGTGCGGACCTAAATAAAAGCTTCCGCTGAAATTCGGTTCGAGGAAGTCACTGCTGGTGATGATAAAGTGTCTTTTGTGCCCCACATTTCACACATGCGTTTCACGGGTGCATACTGTGCGAAGAATAGCTTAGTAAAAATTAGTTTATTTTACAAGAAACTACTTTTTATTCACATCGGATCTTCATGGACTGAAATTTTACCTTGGCAGTGATAAGAAACACTTCGTCATCGATGCGTGTAACCTTGCACGCATTCACGGCTAGGGCGATTCCGGGGAAAATATAGGCGTTGTTACCTTGCCCTGGATAATAGGTTTTGCCTTCATACGTAACAGGAGGAAATGGAGAACCGGAAGCGAATACGCACTTGCCCTGTAGGGAAAGAGGCAGAGGTGTCGGTACCAAATTCGGTCATCTATACAGAATGCGTATTGATTCAGCTCGGATTAACCATGACTATTGTATTATATTCAAATTACTATTACTATTTTTTGCGTATATTTTACTGTTCATTCAAATTCCATCAATTAGTGTCAGTAACTAATTGATGTTAAGCTAAAAATCGTTTACAACCATGCGTTGACGTTGCTGGTCTGAAACAGAGCTCGAGATAGTTTCCAGCTAGAGGCAGCACAGAGACCTACCTTGGTGTGGGTGAACGCATCTTCGGCCGTACATTCGGCCTTAATTGTGGGATTCGACAGCGCAAAAATAACTGGCCGCTTTGAGAACTCGAGCATGTTCTGGAGGATCTGGGCGTTGAACGCATTAGTCTGGGCCGAGGCACCGATCAACATCGTCGGCTTCACCCGCTTCACCAATTCATGTAGGTCTGTAGTGAGGGGCGCTTCCTTGGCATACTTCTTTTTGTGGTCGTTCATTTCGTCAGGACGTTCGAAACACAGAAGTCCTAACGAAGCAGAATAAACGGGACATTAGAACGAGTGTTAAGGTATCAAAGCAACTCCTTCTATAATTGCTAAAAGCGCAAGTTTGTTTGATCAACGTGAACTCTATTTATTATAAAATATCCTTCTCCAGGAAACTCTTCACAACACTGCCTTTTTTTACCTCTAGAATCAAGCATCCAGATCTTGCTTGCGGCTTCCTTTTCGGATATTCCTTCTTTGACCATGGCTTGGCAAAGGAGATCGGCGATGCCAAGTGCGGCTTCTCCAGCGCCCTGAAACAGGATCGTGTTGTCCTGAAGTGTGCGACCAGTGATACGCAGTGAGGCCATTAGACCGGCCACAGCCACGGCCGCGGTACCCTGAATATCGTCGTTGAAGGTACAGTAAGAGTCCTTGTATTTGGCTAGCAGCGTGAACGCGTTAGCATTGCCAAAATCCTCAAATTGGATAAGGCACGTCTTACCAAAGCGTTTAACAGCCGCCTGCATGAACTCTTCAACGAACTCGTCGTACATCTTTCCCCGAACTCGCTTTTCCTTGAGTCCAATGTAGAGCGGATCGTTGAGATTAGCCTCGTTATTGGTGCCGACATCCAGAGTGATGGGTAAAGTTTTCTCTGGCGGAATACCTCCGAGAGCTGTGTACAAAGCGAGCTTCCCGACAGGAATGCCCATGCCGTTCGCTCCAAGATCACCGAGCCCGAGAATACGTTCACCGTCGGTCACAACAATGCTTTCGACCTCCTTTTCGGGCCAGTTAGCTAATACGTCAGCCACCTGCAAGCAAAACCAAGATAATTTTTGTGAAAGCATCCCTTATTCAGAATATTTTATAAGCTATCGGGGAATATACTGAATACTATCCTCTGAATAAATATGTAGAAATAATGCTTTCAAGATGAAAAACCAGGCAAATTTATTAATTTTGTTTTCCGTCTTAATCCTATCTCGCAGTTCTGCTATTCGTATCGGTATAAGCGTAATGGCACGAACCTTCCCTTTATCCTTGATAGAGATGAAAAGTCCCTTCGGGCGGCGGAAGATGAGCGAATACTTAAGACAGGCATCGCCCACGGTAGGTGTATACACAAGCGGCATTAGCATTTCTGTATGCTCCTTCATCACGCGATAGAATAGCTTTTCATTATAATCCTGCAATTAATTTCCAGACAGAAAGACAGTGGCACACAATGAATGATAACTGAATCCCGCTCGAGGGTAACTATATGTTTCATAAAACAAACTAACGTAAAAACTAGCTGTTCAGCATAGGCTCTAGCTGTATAAACAAACTCTCCTGCTAGAGAAAACTATTCCTAATACTTCGGTGTTAAGGAAATAGCCCGTAGCTTCCAAAAATCACGATATTCAAATGTTTGTGCTTTTCCGGCTCTTGAAAAAGCAATTAAATATTATGCACACGCAAGTTAGGCAAATGTAAAAGGATCCCACAACCATCAACAGTGAATTTGTGTAAAAGTTTGATTGTTCTTGTTCTAAATGATACCATGAGATTTCCACGTATTGATAACTTACGCTCAGCTCGCGAAGATAGCAATATTTTGCGAGGGGCGAGGAATAGAGGTTGAGATTCATAAGGACGGATTTCATCTCAAGCTCGGGTGTGCGGATCGCTGGCGGCAGAAGGCCTCGAACCGACATAGAATCACGGTCTCTCGAGGAGAAGGAAAGGCCCTGGAAAATAAAATGAAACATCAAAAAAAAAAATAGACATTGGGATTAATTGAGCATGTCGGCATAGCCAACCTAAGCTTATTAAAGGAGGGAGAGCCGAACTAAATGTTGCCGGCAGAATTCGGTTCTATATCATCCTGTTTTCCTGTTTAAATCAACGGCATATATATATATATATATATATATATATATATATAACAAAGCTAACTTTGTTTAAGAAATTAGGTATAACTGTAATGTAGAAGGCTGTTACGAGCATTGTGTTATACTTCATTTTCATTGCTCTCTCGATTATTAACTTCAACTTTGCTCGTTGCACACTTGAATGCACCAGCGTCTGCCAGCATTCCAATCAGGAAATCCTGCCCCCCACGTCGTATCAATCGCCTGTGTTTTTCTCGATTGGCAACATAAAATTTAGGAGTCTACCACTCAATCATTACCTTCAGTCCTGCAGTAAACTAGAAATATGAAAAAACAGCACCTTCAATGAACTGAAACGCATGGCACAAATATGAAGGAATGCTCGACCTTAAAACGGCAGTCCTCAGTTGTAGCCTCCGACACACAAACTGAAACTATTGACAAATTTTATCAACTTTGATTACAAGTTTAATGTAATAGCTCGCAATAACCACAAAAAGTTTTTACGGTTATGACTTTAAAACTGCTTTCGTGACAACAAAAAAAGTAAATATTTTCTTATAGAAAACGACAAATGACGGCTTTAACTACCTGTCCTTTGTTTGGAAGACTTTCGCTGCTCACCGAAAAGCAAAAATGCTCCCTTTATATTGTCTAATGCAATAATCCAACGCAACGCAACGTACTTGTGAACTGCACATTTTACTCACGTCTTGATAGACGGATATTTAATAAATTAATGTCCACTTTAATTAGAGTGAATTAATAATCGCCACTAATAATAGTTCGTAAAACCGTATGATACTGCCTTAATATTCCTTAATACTCAATTTCACTAAACACCCGAGTGCTTAAGTTGGCAATCATAACCATGCTATGCATGTAGTTCCACTTTAGCGTACAACGTTACCATAAAATTGTTCAACGTGGCTCATTAACTATCCACTGGATTTATAGAAAAACTTCAGCGCTCTGCGCGGCAAATGTCACACTACTCGTATTGCAAACATATTCATAGAAACGATCTTGTGGAATCTTCACATTAGTAGATTTGTAATGTCCTGCATCTTAAAAGCCTATTCAGACACATATCACACTGCTATAATAAGGGTAGACGAATGACCCGCAATACGGTCCTCCCGTTGCTCGACTTAGTCGTCGCTGAAAGCGAATAGATATCGACATATATACAATAAAGGTTATGTCCCTCATAAAAGTCCACCGTTGCTTAATGAAGTAACAAGCCTAAACTAGTGTACAATTATTTCACCCTCTCTTACGTTCTTTAAACACGTCAAATCGTCTTTTGGTTTGTTTTTCATTGTGACCCGTACGTCACTTTACGAACCGACACAAGCTACAACAGCTCGGTCACAGGCAACAAATCGATTTGAATTAAACATTACGGTAACATGTGACCTTCACGATTCAAGAGATAGGCTGAGAATGGTACAGATACTGTCTAAGGTGGCAATAGCAGTTCCTCTATTACATATATACATCCTAGTCAGCACTATTGTAGACAGTTTTTATCCTGCCCCTTATCGATCTGGTGGGAGAAAAGGAAGTCCGGCCGTAACCGCATCTGTCGGTTATTAAGCACAGCTATAACGTCCTTGTTTTCAAAAAGCGTCTTCACGAACTTCTTCATGAAGTCAATCATTTTTTAGTTAACGTCCGCCGGTGACGTTTGTTGGTTAAGAAAACGTGCAATCATCTACTCGAGACAGCAATCGATAAGCCAATTTTAGATCACCTTGAAAGAGCGAAATTGCCGGAAAGCCATCGTAATATTTATAGGGTCTCCAATGAGAAACTCGTTTCTATCGCTAAGCTGCGACACGAAGGGCAGTTCGATCTTTTCACTGATATCCTGAATCTCTTTGACAGTCAGATGCTCAAGCGCTGTCACCTGATGCTCGTCTCGCACTTTCGAAGAGTGATGACATCCCATTTTTTTTCAATATTCTCAAATCATGATGAAGAATCGTTCTGTCAATAAATAATAGGGTCATGTGCGTACGAGTTCGTTAAAAAAATAAGAATGTAAACGGTGCATACGAGCACGAGATGATGGCGGAAACCATGCACCCTATATATCACAGCACTCTCAAATAAAGACGTCACGTTCTGTATTAAGAGACGAGTCTGGTGGCATCGACGGCTTAAAACAATTCTCCAAGTGCCTCCTCTTGGAATCCTTTCCCCTCTGTCATCTACTGAAAGCGTGTCCCATCGTGCTATGTAACGAGATCGAGTAAATATTTAATCGACTAAACGGTGGATGGAGTGCACTTCAAGGCTTCAGACAAATGTCTTTTATAGGTAGCCAAAAGCAGCTGCATCAAGGGCACCGCGTCGCCCAGATACATCGTTATGCTTATAGTGTATAGGACAATTTCGATTTATATATATATATATATACACAGAACGACTCTATTGCTTTGTAGCGTATCGTAGGGTTCGGATTCACTCGTCTTCGTAGGAGTGACAGTAGGCTGGATGATATACTTCGGTCCAACAATGGCTGGTCTCGAAATAGTTTGGGGTAAAACAATGATGATCTAACCTTCAGCGCCTTGGAAGTTAGTTGATCAACGCCTAATTAACCTTTGCGATGGAGGTCAAGTATTGTAATACAGTATGAATCAGACCATGCACGGTGGACGAGGTAAGCAAAATGGACTTTCGGGAATTCAGGCAGATCATTCGCTCGGCAAAAATATACATGAAGTAATTTTGTCATAAAAAAAAAGCTAGCATAGTCTTTGGGGAGGAAATAAGTGAACATCAAATGACGTTCGAATTTCCTATTTCGTAAATCCAAGGTTTCTGTATAGACGGTAGGCTTCAAAAAATACATATATGAAGGCCACTAAGTAAATGTTTGTGTCCGCTTAACACAAACAAACAAGCGAGATTTATTTACACAACCCGGATTTCCAACCAATACACAATGACAAAATAACCGATATGCCAATCAAGACATGCGTCTGGTTTAGAAACACGAAAATACGGCAGGGTTGATTGTCACGGCTGTCCGTATTTATACAATTCCAATGAGCCCGGATCGCCCGATGATCGATAGATCTAATGACGGCCATAACAGCAATGCACCCATTTAGTTTTCATTTACCTGTTAAATATCGAAGTTAGAGGGATATAAAAAAAAAAACAGTATTTCCTATACCGAAATGCTGCAATAAGGATAGCTTTTGTCGAATTTTCGCGTCACACTTCAACGCCATGATGCTTCACAAATGATTGCATTTGCCCTTCCTCCGACCGTTTTTCAGTAAAATGACTTCCATATGAGAGGCTTAATAATATTTATGTACAGCACAGTTATCGATTGAGTAACAACAACCCGAAAATGCTCGGCAAACAACAGCGCCAACTGTAAGCCAATAAACGATAAATAATAGTGATAATAATATTAAGTATATAATAGTTAAGCAGCATTTCAAACATCGTCATTTGTCGCGATTCCACGACATTAAAGTTGTATATACAACAGAGTACAGATATAATAAACAATTAATATTGGTCGCTAAATAACTGTAACAATTGTTTAACAAACTATTAAGGTGATTCCAGTAGCCAAATAGTGTCGTGCTTAGAATATCAGTCGTAGGCATTGTAGCTATAAGTTTTATAACTTACCGTATGTGCATCTATATATATATATATATATATATATATATATATATATATATATATATATATAAAAATATTATAATTAAAGAGAAACACAAAAATTGAATAGGGTCTCTATGATTTTTTTTTGAGAGACACTGATTAAAATATATATGATCTGTAAAAAAGAGAGCTTATATATATATATATATATATATATATATATATATATATATATGAGTAGTCTAAAAATGTAAGTAGTCATCAATGATGTGTCAGGAATTAGCCTTTGATTGTTAAAATGCTCGTTTAATTTTTGAGTATTTTTTTACCATCTACCCCCCTTCCCCACTTCAACGACCGTTTTCATTTGTGATAACACATTAGTGCCTTCATCATTTCGGCGTGCAGCACAGCTGACTGTAATGCTGCAACAAAGTTACCACGATTCCCTGATTTCCCCCCAGAAGTAGAAACCGCAAAAGACTTTAATCACTTCTATCTTGCTTCTCCCCTGTTTCTCCCAATTTCTAAAAAAAAAAAAAAAAAAAAACCCTAAAAATATCCCAAGGAACAACCTGAAGGGACACAAACATCACAATCATAAAGTTCTACTCGTTGCGTAGTTTTGGTTTCACACGTGTTACGGTTTTAATTATTTTTTTTCTTATTTAGGTTTTTTTATTTTCGCGGCAGCATGCTTGTCCTTCCTAGTTACAGACACCTCTTGACTGCTTCGTTGCGTGCGATTCATAGCCATCATATAGTGGCTCGTCACGGTTTGCGATGACCACAGCAGTGACGCGAGTGCTGCCGCAAAATATGATGAAAACCGTAAGCAAGCAGCACCTAAAAGCTATTTTTATTTTCATTATACCCCATCAACACGGTGATTATTAGATATAGTTCTAGTTATCGGGGAGTCAAACGAAATGGTAAGGGCAGGGAGCGATGGCCGCCGACAAACGATAAAATTTAATTCAGCAACCTGCGGCGGAGAAAAACATCGCAGTAGTACAATAAAACTCAGCCGGGAAGGCCAACAGCTCGCGGTGGCCGCTACCAAACCAGATCGGATTGTCAGACTGTGGCTAGTTATGGCTAGCTGTTGGTGATAGCAATAAATTACCTCTGAATATAACAATCGAATACATTACCTAGGTGACTTAAATTTTCTTCTTCGATACGCCGTTTACTATTGTTTCACAATTGCCACAAAGCCAACAAAAACAGCAACAATAAATAAAACGGAAAAAAATTAAGTATCTTTTTGTTTTAATAGCAGAGTAAGCGTTAGTTTTTTTTTTATTATATGAGACCTCAAGTTCTCGAACACTACGTACAAAAAAAGAAAACAAAAATTTGTTTCACTGTTTTCTTTGCAGCTATTGCAGATCGCTAATTTGAAATGACTAGTTTGCATCAGCTGGAGAGGCAACACGACATTTTCAAACATTTTCTGCAATATCCATTTAAATCGCTTCGGTAAGTTAATTACCTCATATAAGTTCGTTAGCTGTAACTTTGTATTATTTACTGCAGATCGGAGTCAGTTCGTAAAGCAAAACTGTGTGTAGCAGTGTACGTTGACAACGGATCACATAGGACTATTAATGCAGGTAATTTATAAAAAGCTATTGTAGTAAAGCCAATTTAGGACTATGTTAAAAAAGTTACCGCGGTTAAAGATGCGCAAAATATACAAAGAGCACACAGCGGTTCCTTTCCGCTTTCGATTTTCGTGCCTGAAGCTACTAAATAGCTTTGTAACGAGATAACGAAACAACGAAACCTCGTTGTTTCACATTTTCCTATATCGAATGGAAGTACTTTGATCAATAAATTATCAGTTTACATCTAAGTATCTTTTGTTAGTCTATGACTACAATTATATGTTCACCTCTTTTTTTCTATAGGAATACCTATACTGTCACCACACGACAGCCCGGAATTCCCCCAGTACCTCGCTGTGGCGACAGGTAGTTTGTCATGAAGAAGATTTCTCTGAACGAGGTTTTGTTTTGGTAAGTGCTACCTTTTTTTGTTTTCAGATGTACTTCCGAAGGAGTTTCAAACACAGCAAGGACATATTCTATGTTAAAAGTTATCATTACGTGCGAGCGAAGTTGAAGGAAGAAAACTTGGCCCAATGAACATGCCCCCACAAGTGGTCGACAAAAAAGCTTGTTTCCTTAGAACTGCTCTTATAAAAGTCGTTCGGCCTACACCGGGATGAAGATACATCTAGCTTCTATAAGACATACAGCTTTGATCATAGGGGTAATAGGATTAGTTTTCTTGTCAAATCATCCTGGTCAATTATTAATATAAGTAACAACCACAGTGAGCTATTGAACGAGATGTTGATTTTTGGGTCTTAGCTGATATACGTGAGTATCGCGTAAAACGCTGCACGTTATTTGTTCTGACACGCAATTAATTGAAAGGACCACCAGAGTACCAATTAGGAAACTATTACTCTGGGCATACATTCACAGTCACGAAATAGAACAGGGAATTGTTTGGATGAGAGATGCAGCATTAGAAGCGCGCAGCAAAAGTCACTCGTCACGCGTGAAGTTTTTTTAAATAATAAAGCACACATGACATATATTACCGCTCATCTAAACCGTTTGCCTATTTTGACATCCTGTGCTCAGTTTGAATGAGCACTGTTCGAAAAGCATGCTTTTTTTTTAGAGATGGCCCTTGGTAGAAAACAATATTGGGGCTAACCAATACAGAAACACAAGCAAGAAACCATAATCGGCAGAGAAACCTTGTTTGACAAAGCTCACCGCAACTACGACAAAATCACTGTCTTAAGTATATACTATCTAGGGTGGTGTACCTTTTTGAGAGATGTTATCGTAAGAATACAAACAGATTAATTTAGCGTGACTACTAGTTGCTGGCATTCATCCTCGATCAACGAGTTTTATAGCCTGGATCTAAGTTATACCGCCTGATCTAATTTTATCCAGTGATAGTGCGTTTTACTGAAATTCGCAGTCATCATTCTTTTTTCTCTAGTCGACTTTTAATGCAGGCTCCGATGCGGCTGTGCAGAATTTCCCTGAGGACTCGTCAGAAATGGTGTTTTCTATTTCTTGGATTGTTGCTGGTAGGTCAGGATGGGTTTACATCCAGATTAAACCACCTCTACGTTCTTCATATTAGTGAACAAACACGTTGCTACTGCACCGTTAGTGAGGTTTGATATCGCAAGTCAGGAGATCGATCAACGAATTTTATTGCCTGATCTTAGTTAAACTTTTGAGCCCTGTCTTACATAACCACACTGCTCTTGATTATGATTTGAGGCCAGAAGTCAACAGGGTGCATCATAGTAGACATTAACTTTTAATTAAAATTCAACAATGTGTTTGCCCTAAAAAATACAAAGTGAAATGCCTTTTAATAAAAAGGCATTTCACTTTGTATTTTTTAGGTCAGCCGCTGAATCCTTCGCCATTTGCTGTGTTCCTTTAGGAGTGGCACATCCGCATCTACACAATTGACTGATATGAAACTCTACAGCCAAACCATAATTACGATAGCTAACCTCAGATATATGTCCGGCGGGCGGCGGTCAACCAAAGGCCAGACTGGCTAGCACCTGCTGATCAGGATACTACTCGCAGACCTCCGAAAATCGCAGACTATTCTAGCCATTTAGCTGTCCTAGCTAGCAATTCGTATGATGACTTGGCCATCTTGCCACCATCTCTGTATGAGGTGTCCAATCGTAGCAACAAAAGTGGTAGTATTTGTAGCAATAATCAGCTGAATAGCAGTATGAGCGGCGAAATCGAATCTTACCATTTTGGCAAGGATGTCGTCCACTTCGACAGCAATTTCAACAAATTGCAGGAGCACTGTCTTCCTTAAACACTTATCGCAATGTATTATTATGACTTCCCTTCGATACGGTATGGGAGGATTTTATCGTTAAGAACTGACGTTTCGACGTTGTTTCATTTATGTTGCCGGCGCGTCTCGTGCTACGCGTTCGTATTCAGTCCGCGTAGTTGTGACTTGCAGTCTGTTGTTTGGTTGATCTGATTCGACTGCACCGTCTGAATGATTCGATCTATTTCCCACTTAACTGGCTGACAGAGTGTTCTGTGAATATATGTAAGACTACTAGCGTGGTATCCACCAACGGTCGAGTGGGAGAGCCCACGGTTACCAAAGCCAACTTCTTCCGTAGAAAGTAGCTAAGACGCACCAAATGGCCCGTTTGCTATCAACGCGTGTTAAATCGGTATCGCTTATTTACCAGTGGCTGGTGGCGGATTCACGCCTTACCCGCCTTTACCCAGCAGCCAAGTGGCGGAATTGCTGAACAGCGAGCGTTAGCGGCTGCGTATATTTCGATCACCGCCGTTGCTATTGACGCGACCCCGACGTAACCGAAGGCTGAAGTTGACGGTGGTTACTGCGCGAGCCCTCACTGCCAAGGACGTATGGGTCATTGATGGTCGCACTGCATCAGTAACAACTGAACCACTGGGCAGTAAGATCTAAATGTCCCGATCGTTGACATAAGTCAAGGCGCTTTGTGTATGCGATTGGGAGGGGAGGAATCTAATCGAATAAGTGTAGTAACAGGCTAACTGGGTTGAATAAATATTCGGGTCTTTTGCAGATCCAGGTCATTGTCTTTGTCAAACGACTCACACGATGAAAATTTAACCTGTACTTGTTTGAGCTGCTATAACATTAGTAAGAAATCAATAGCGCGCTGATAGCCAGCACATATTTCTACTTAATAACAAATCAAAACGAGCACAAAAAGTCCATTTTGCGTGTTACTCGATAACTTGCAACATATCTGACGTGCCACGTGCATTAACCGATACAGTTGCACCATCGCGAACGTGCAATGTCTGCACTATCGCTAATATTTCAGGATTTTCGTCTACTCAATCCTATTACCCTATTAAATAGATACTGCATTGGCCGAATGTCTAGTTTTGTACATGCTGGCGTATATATAAACTTGTAACTAGTTGAAACTTCAATCTGATTTTTGTTCGACTTAATCTCTGATTAAAAACTACTCTAACAACTTGTTTGCAGCCAAGAAAATTTCATACCACAAGAGTGTGATACTAAATAGTAGGTTTGAATAAATCACCCATCTTTGGATTAGAATACTTCAAAACTCGGACTATATATATATATATATATATATATATACATACATATATTGTCGTCAACAAAAACGCCCAGTGGTGCCTACGCCCGGTTTTTCACAAAATCTGGCTGGCGCCTACGTTGCGATCGCAAGAAAATAGTTTAGCCGTTGGTCGAGTCCTTCGCGGAATCCTCTCAATAGCTATCAGCAACAGGAACTTAGAGCTTCCCTGTAGCATTACACCATATGGGCCCCCTACCGAGGGAAAAAATCCCTAACCTTATCCCTGTTAGATTTGCCAGAAGGAGCAAATCTCAGTAACTTCCTTTCCACACACACTGCGAAAGTGACGCATGGCCATCATGAGGAAAAATGAAATGGGAATCTCGTGACTTACCGAACGGAGAGGGTTAGCACGTCATAATCATCTGCTGCCTACTGTCCATATATGGTCAACTCCTACACCGCTACCCTATCCGAATAATCACTTGCCAAATAAACAATTTTCACTCTACGGTTAAATTGTTGACTGTACACAAATTCTCGTTTCAGAAAAGGACTTTGTTATGGATAATGTTAGTAAGCACTAGTGAAAGCACATCAGACAGACCCCTGATAAGCCTGTGCGTTGCTACTGGGGCCCGTTCCCGCTACTGAACGGATGAAAACCCATTTAATGACTACAATTCCTTAGACATTCGCTACCAGTTTCAACCATTCACAGCAGACGTATAACTGAAATTCGTTAGGTGAATGAATGTATTCTGCTAGGTAGCGTTGAAAAAGCAAGCTAACCTCCGGCTAATTTTGTATAGGACAATGCTAAGTTTATTTTTAGCTTGAACCAGAATTTTGATGCCGCGTTCTACTATCTCCTTAACCACGGGGACGGGGACGGGGGGGGGGGGGTCATCACTAAGAGTTACTTTCGCCGCGAACCCGAGACTCAGTTGAAGCCACTTTAGAGCAACAGCACGTAACAGTACATCTATAATACTAAATTCAAAAGCGGATTAACTAGAATTGTTTACGCAGTTCGATCTATTTTGAAAACGAAACGCAGCTTTAGAACTTTAAAACAATCGCTATTGGTTTATCAGGCTTTCTTTGATGTGTACGAGCACAGTGCGTCTGACTTTCAAACTTTCATAGGTTTCCGCTAGAAGGTGATACTTCGGTATTCGGAGGAAAGTAAATCTGCTGCTCACCCGCTGAATTTATTTGGTGCTCCCAAATAGACAAATTAAATCTCCACGCAAAGAGCCGCACTTGAGGAGGCTCATGTTCGCTATGAATTCGCAGCGAGTACCGGTCTAATAAGCTACTTCAATGGTCGTATCCATCACTGCCACAGGATAAAGCTCAGCGAATGATTAGTATAGATCCATGTTAATCCCAAGCTGCGTCGCCCCCACCATCCAATGTGGCCCGGATTCTGCATAAAAGCCCTACATGATTAGTTAAACCTGATGATGTACTTTTGAGTAATTACAAACAGAACGCCGAATCGCAACTGCATTGCTTCCATTATTAGTAACCAACCTCCATCTTGTTTTCAATGGAACGTTTCGATATCTCCAACTCACACAATCACTGATCAACTGTTCGTTGCAAAGCGCCGATCTAACGATTAGTTCAAACAGTCATTTCTGACTGTCGAGAAACAGGCAGCAAGCCAACTTTTCATAGTTTCCCCCGCCGAAAATCGACGCAGCGTCAGATCCAACAGCGGGACCGTCTTATAGTCGATCTCCTTCCACTGCACCCCTTCCTTTTCTTGGTCGACAGCTATCACGACTAGAGGCGAATCTAACACAGACCTTTAGTTGCAAAAAATTAGTCGTCCAACCTATAGCTCCCTTCCATATAAATACGGCGCCGAGCAAATAAACCTTTTGTCACTGCGTAAACGGCCAGTAACTGATGTTTCCAGAAAAGTGACGTCACGATGCCGTAGTCAGCTGTACCCACTACCACTACCGTCGCACGGCGAACGTTAGCTAGGGCTGATCGCACCGTAACGTTTAATGGCCTACACCAAATCGCTGTGTCCGTGGGACGACGTTATTGCAGCTGTTAGAGACACGCGATCATCTGTTATGGAGTTCGTTCGGGACAAACTGGCGATTCAGAACGAATAATTCTGGGAACTGTTGAAAGACAAAAGTCAGGCTAAAGGTTTGCACAAGAAATCCAAAGTATAGCCAAATGTGTCTGGGCCCAGGAAAATCCACACCATAAATAATTTATGAAAAATTCAGTGGACAACGACGTGTTTTCTAGAGCTTTTTTTCTGGCATCGGGTATGCCGTTGCGGATTTCGCGCATAGATATTTTTATATACAAGGGCTCCTCTTATATACTAATCCGAGTTAAATATGTATAAAATAACAAAGTTTTGTCTACAATGCACGTGCGTGCCATTCGCTCATGCGACGGAAGCCCGATTCATTGTACATTAAATGTTAAATAAATTACACGCACTACTAGGGTGCTTGGTCCCCATTTCCATCAATTATATATATTCTCAAAACTGGGCTTTCGCTCGAGAAGTAACGATCTGCATCTGTACCGAATATATAAAACATTACACACGTGTAAACATAGGCAAACATATGTAAACCACTTATATATGAGATATTTGCCTACGTAGAGATTCCCGAGCTCTATCGTACAGTGATAAAATAAACGAATGGCTTAGACCTAATATCAGGCAGATTTTCTGAGCTAAGCTAGTAAATTCTAGGCGGATTATTAAGTTGTGTTTAAGCATCCAACTGACAGAGGATTAAATGTATACCAAAAACGACCTGCGTCGATCAATAGCTTTGCCCACTGTATAAAACTATTTTGGGGACGTCTCACTGGGTTGCAAAGCATAATTTTGGGTTCTACAAGGAAGGGTGGCCTCAATTAGTTTTCATCATATAGATCCGGATAATTTTTTAAGATGCCTAGCTTGCCCATTGCAGCTAAGCACAACGGAAGTACTGTAATCTCCTGTTCCAATTACATTCCAATGATTTTTTTTGAAAGTCTACATCTCTGTCGAACTAATACGGTAGTCGCTTGAACGGTTTTACGAAACCTAAACTCACTTCGTTTTGTTATCGATTTAATTCTACTATAAAACCTCTCCTCAAATGTTTGCAGGATGATCCATGACCACTTATTGTTATCATTTCCACTTCGATCAATTCGTTTACACTGCTTGTCCGAACTGATTATCTTGATTTTGTTCGCATTTTCAAGGTTCCGCCATTAAACGTACCTCCGTATCCGTCGTCGTCAGTTTGATAGAACGCGCTGCAGCGCCGACGTCCACGCCGTTCTGAGTAAGGAAAACCATGACGTCGCTGGAACTGCCCGCCATTGCACCGACGCGCAATTAATATTGAATTATTAATTACACCAATAAAGACTGTAGCAAAAATGTCACTCGTCTTGAAGCACGTACACAGTCTGACACGCAAGAATTCACCACATATATTGAACCGTATACGGGCGACACGAAAGCGCCCGTGTGGGTACGCTGATCATGTCGATGGGACAAAACAGAAACGTTGTATCACAGATTAGCGCAAATTTGAGGTTGGTTAGCCAGCTATGGAAAGCTGTAAGGATTGGTCTGTTGTTCTTTTTCGCTTAGCTACGTCGTAAAAGACAAACAAGGCCCCGCTTAACTTCCATGTTTCAAGATTTTTAGATTCTGATGTTCACCTGCTGATATACCTGCTGCTAGTGCTCATAGTTGACATTGCTATTCGAAGGCGTAAGGTCTACGAGAAGGGAACACGCGAAAATTATTATTTTCTCAATTACAATTTCCCTCGTCCGCACCGCAGCAAAAGCCCCCGAGATCCACACAAAGTCCTTTTTCCTCTCAAGTTGTTAATTTACTTAGTATTGATGTATTAACTTGGGAAGCAACTTTCTGCACAAACTCGATAGCGTATCATCAACAATAGAAGTAATAACTTGAATTTCTATATAAAACAACACTGAAATTGTTGGGTAACACAATAATGAGTTGGAAAGTTGAATAAAATACTCAATGTTAATCTCTAATATTCGATTACTCTGTAGCTGCCTATGATTTTCTATTTGAACATATATATAATGGTTAAATACTGGCCATCTAAATTTAAGCGCTTGACCATAACTAAATAGATCGTTATAAAAGCGAGGTTTTCATAACTGCCCCTGCCCCTGTATGACAGGCTGTAATAGCACCACTTTGCTAACCATCGTAATTTTTCTTTCATTAGACTTTAGCTCTAGAAAAATTCACAACAGCGGCCTACCAATAAATAGCGGCTGTCGACATAAAAGCAAAGCGCTGCCGGGGCAAGGGCCACTCGTCAGCAGAGTACACAATCTTCCGTTCTACTACCGTAGCCTAGAGTAGTCGGTTCGCTGCAATATGGTCCTGAGGTAAAGCAAAACATACACAATCTCAATGAGTAGATAAACAAAGGGTGCGATAAGTCGGCAAAGCCAATCAGCTGAACAGTATTCAAAAAGTGTGTCGTACTGACGTAGACGATGCATCAACGCAGTCCATACAAGTAAAAAAGGGGATGGAAGGCAGAACGCACAAAAGCATTTCCATATATGATAAACGAAAACCGTTGAATCGTGCACCAAGAGGCAAACAGAAGTGGTTTACGTTAGGTGACAGAAACGAACCCTGAGGTTTTCCCGCACATCTTGGTGCGACAGGAACGCGGTGGATTCCAAATATAACCGTAATGTTACGACGATGCTGACATTTTTTTGGTGAGACATACACGTCGTGTTACTTTTTATTAAATCCAACTTTTTAAGAAATTTATTGTACATTATGTCCGAGGTAATAGTTCGTGTATACTCGCAAAAATGAAATTTCCAGCCAGCCGAGGAACGTAACAATATATCAGCTTACGCGGTTTTTTTTAAAAAAATATATATACATATATATATTGAATAGCAATATTAAACTTCTAAGTAGGTTCCAGTCAACAGATATTTCGGAGAGAAAAAAAGCCGACAAGGTTTTCACTAGCTTAATATAATCTATCCAACAAGTTCGCTATAAAACACCACGAACAACTATATAGTTCCGTAGAAGCTTCCCAGAGTTGTGTTACATTTTTCCTCTAATTTACATTACCTGCAAAACATAGCTAGTAAATCAGTGATAGAAAAAATGATCTAAACCAATAAGCCACTTGAAAAATAATAACCGACATAAACTTCAAGCAAATTATTCACTGAGAGAAGACGTAATAATCGATCAAATTTAAAGTGTCTTATTGAAAACCGTCATTGTTCTTTCATCATGAAACAGTGCCGTAACGTTCAACGAAGTTCTTATAATTAAGCACTTTTCACCGTTTGAAAGATTCGCGGACGTTTGCTGACACAAAACAGATTCACAAAATTTCAGACCACGCTCTAACTGCAACAATTAAGCCAACTGATCTGCCCAGCCCTGTCTAACAAATTCATAAACTAAACCCATCCCAGCAGTCAACTCAGGATGCTAAGACTGACGATCTATACTATGAAAAAAACATTTCTTCGGTTCAACGATTGCTGGTCCGTATCATGCGAGAGTGGCGTGAGATACGTGCTCTTTCCACTCTATATCGGCTGATACTGTTGTTACAATTTGTCTCACTTAAGACAAAGTGACGGCAACCATCTTGGCATCACTAGCCTTTTTTGTACTAACGGACGGACTAGCAAAGTGTTCTAAGCGCTCTCGCGTCTCAAGTGATACTTTTGCATATGAAGCAGAATATCGTTCACGTGTCTATGAATTGGTGGAACCGATGGACACTACCAAGCACGGCAAGACTCTCGCACAGACCGTAGAATTAAATGTTAGCCACTTTTTTTTTTAAATCGACATTTATGTGCATTAGCTTAAGGATCGCTTTGCGGGGCAGCTACGTCAGTGGGGATTGATTTGGTGTTTTTCGATTCGGCATCGCTTGTGCGGCGTCACTGGGCTAATGTAATGCCCCGATTATCACTGGTGATCTATGATGTAAACACCTGGGGGGAGGGGGGGTAAGGTGTCTCTCACGTCAATAGACGTTCCCAGTACAGCTAACTGCATTTAATGGATGGTCAGGCAGATGCCCCCATGCCTGACCATTCAATCGATGGGCAAAGCAGATGGTGGCAAGTGATCGATTTGTTGGAACTTTTAAAACCTAATAGATTGTAAAACAATTTTACTGTGACGATACCAATAAGTTATTAAAACACCCCATTTATTGAAGGCGGCAAATCCAACCCACTGGTTATTATTTGTCCATTGCCCTTCCCTTGTTGGCTTGTTCTCTCATCAAAAACTCTGCCAAGGACGAAAGGCTACCCGCAACTTGTATCCGTTCGATTTGTCTATTAATAGCAAGTGTGGCAACTCTGGCCCGCAAGTTCAGATAACGGGGGTCTATTTTTGATCCAATTCCTGGGGGCCCTACTGACAAACTTAGTTGTGCACATAGACAGCTAACGGTCGCTGAATCGCAATTGCTAGAACAAGTAGTCAGAACTGAATTATGACTTTCAAGTAAAAGCATACCTTTTTATGTAGACATTGTGTGTCTGCACGGCTTGATAAAGTCAACTGATATTGTTCATAGCTATGCGACACGAATATAAATGGCGTAATAGTAATAATTACCTGGTAGGGTGACGCACATAAACAAATTAATCTGATTTACAAGCGAATAGGTCGATTCTATAAGCTACGCTGGTAACAGAAACACTCGAGGATTACCGGTTGTTTTTATGTTCTACTCGATATAATTAATGAATCAACAATAGCCAAGACCAGGCATACATACTTGTCAGCGGATAAATATTAATATTCCGTCATGTCCTTACAGAATAATTATTACCTACGTAAAAATATGTTAACTAGAGAATATCAAGTACGACTAATACTATTATCCGAATCACTTAATATTATTCTTAAGTATGGTATAGAACTTTTGACCTTCGTCTCATCTCGGAAACCTATTGAACACATGATCTTTTTAAATATTGTCGTTGTCTGTGTTAGCGATATAGGTCAGATAAGAAGGTTTACATATATCTGATATCAATACAACCCGTCCCTCTTAAAATAGAAACCTGGTTCTTTATGCGAACCAACTCATGAATGGTGCTTGACCACTATATGAAGATGTTTTTGATTCTGTCTTTAGAGACAAAATCCAGTAAGATGTATCAGATGCATCCAGATGATATAATCGATGGCATCAGATCTATTGTATTTTTAGTACGTGTATAATAATCGTTGTAAAAAACACGAGACAATACCTTGTAGTAGAAAAACACAGCTTCGTATCGTAGCAAACAAACGTCTAATATGTAGAAGTATTCTGTTTAATTAGTACACATATTCCGTAGATATAGATGCTTGCGGATTCGGATCAATTTAAGTTAAACTTAATCCTGTAATTTCGATCGCGTAGTTTCTAGATAAACAAAAAACTATTAGGAATTTCCGCTAGGTTTTGTTCTTTCTTTTTCAAAAGAATCTCACTTAGCTTCTCCGGTTTTCACAATTATAGGTCGCCCCCGGATCCATCGAACCTCGTTCTGATTGCACATTTTACCCTCTGTGTTCATACCAACTTGACAAGATAAAACCAGCCATTGCGTGGATAGAGCCTATTTGAAAAGCAGCTAAAATCCCGTATTAGAAGCTGGTCAGTCACTATCAAGTTAATTTTCTTGTGCCTTCCACAGTTTTTGCTACCGACATGGACTTTACCCTTGTTGTTGTTAATTCTTAAGGTTTTCTTTCGCTGCAGTCGGTGCCAATCCAGCATTTGGACAGCGTATTTCTACAGTTCTCAAAGACCAAGTGAACAGCTTTTTGGCAGCCACTTGCTACAGCTATTAGAACTCCTACGATAAGGGGTCATTGGGGGGAGGGGTATGCTGTTCGTGTGGTTACTTATCAGCATAATAATATATGTGATCACAAGATCAGCCTGGTTGAACCGCTACAAACAACGAATGGCAGACCAATTTTTCTCCCTTCACACATCAAGTTTGAGTCACGTGACATCCGGTTTCGCGCGTTGCGTTACGTTGAGGTTCCATGTCTCTTCTGCAGTGTTGTTGTTTGCTTGCAGGAGGAGGAGGAGGAGGAGCAGCAACAACAACAACATGCGGAACTTTATTAGCGGTAATAGCAACATCTTGAAATGTAGACTGACGAGCATTCTACGTCCAGGCCCTAGGGGCGTCCGCTTAACAGTCAGACGTCATTTCACGTGTGACGTGTCACGCACCGCTTCAGTCCTCAAGCTTTGCTTGTACCAATACACTCACTCCTCTGTGCCTCGAAAATTTTCTGACAACACAACGTTCGATGCCTATTATTTCCTACTATCTTGCGGGTGGTACCTTGTAAGAAGGGGGGCCGTGCTTAAAACCGATGATTCTTTTCACAAACAATAACGTAGAATGTGTTCTGTCCTTATACTTTTAGGGGTACATTGGGTTTCTTACAGAATTCCCATGATGTCTTGCACTACCTCTCGGATCAAATGGGACCATTCACCAGCTACTCGATAACCGCCAGGCGTTAACTGGATTCTGACAACAGCAAACGATTCGTGAATCCGATGTGCACAGAGGTGTTCCTCTCAGACGTAGAACTTTCAACCGGCGTTTGATAGGCCATATCAAAACCGGCTGTTCAACTATGTTGTTAGAACTACGTAGTTAAGATGATATCTCGACCGTCGACATTCATCGGAGAATAGAAATATATTTCTAATAATGGATTACTAAAACGATTCACTTACTTACTAGAAGGGTATGTCCATAGGTCAACTGGTTTCACATGATCATAATAATAATGATAATGCTAACATGGACTGGTAGCTGACTTATTCTATTAATAGCAACGGACGTAAAGTGTGTCCACTCAACGAACGTTCTGCGCAAGTAAAGCATGATTATCGACGTAAAGCTGTGAGCAACGATTTTTTGCTGAGGTACGTGAGTTCGGGCCGGGCCATCTTACTCGACATAAGTAGCTCCTCCATATTATTCATCTTTCTAGATGGGTGTTCTGCTTGAAGGTTTCATTTTTGTTGACCCTTTGAGATATAATTTATACATGTATACGTTACTTTCTATCTAATATATAAATATCATCAACGTTTTTTTGATCACATAAACAATAGCTCAGAGCAGAAAAGAAAGGTACTGCACGATTTTTTCCCTATTCAGAATGAATATACCAATTTCTATTCTTCGTTATTTCGCCAAGATGCATCTTCGATCTTAGTCGCTGTGCTTTCACAGCCGTCACCAGCTCGCCCTGTGCATTCAAATGCCAATAGCACTCGTGTTTCGTTTCCAGCCTCGCCGACATGTAATCATGAAGCCAACTTCATTGATTATTATTAAAGTAATGTATATCACCACCACGATGTCTCGTGTTTTCCTATCAGATGTCTTTTGTGAGCTGTGTTTGGCTTCTTCGACGCTTTTACGCGTAGTGGAGACGAAGCTTCTCTGTGATCCGTATTTTTTTCGCTGTTCCGATTAAGGGTTTCGATCGCCATCACTCGCTTCCGTTGGTTCCGAGTTTATAATACTTGCCACAAGAACGTACGGCACATCAATGAGGGAAAACAGTCCGCGTTACTACTGAGACGATCGACGGTTCGCCTGGCATTTGATGACGCCAAAACGATAGCGTATATTATTACTCTTGATCGGGTCTGAGCCATCAGCTGGCGAACTCAATGCGTCAAGCGCCGACGTAAGGCGAGAATTGTCTCGGTGTGTTATTGCGGCCGAACGCGAACGACAAATAGGTGGATCCTATTCTTTGGCTCTTACGCACACGAAATACTGGCAAGTATCGGACAGGGATGTATCATTCATATATCACATGTAGAACTTCGAGTGTTACATTATCACATCGAGTTTCACATTAACATATATTTGTTACCCAAATTTTCATTATTGAACTCCCCATGTAATTAGCGGGTAATGATAACGGTCGTCAAAATTTGAAGTCACTACTGATATTGACAAGGAAAGCAATTCGGTAAATAATTATACTCAGAGGGAAAGATTTTTAACTAACACATTATCAGTAGGTCTATTTTCGAGGGATGAAATTGAAGTTCGTGGAGAGAGAGTAGACTTTGCGGTATATTAAAACGATAACTTTATCAGAATAAAGGAGCTGCATATTGATTTTAACATGTGTTATTAACAAATGTGTGTATTCTTTTCGAGGGGCATTCAGTTCGCTTGGAACGCATACTAAATGTATGAAGGACACGTAGTTTCTCGTAAGTGATGTGAGCAAAAAAAAAAAAAAAACTATTATGACCTATTTCGCGTTTGGAGTGATAAAGTACATTTTTGTCAAAATCGGTCATGTCTAGACTTTCCGCATGAGACACAACGATACAGGTGAATATATCTTTTTTGTAACGCAACGGGTCAGCTCTGTTCACCAACCGAAGAATTTAGCCCAAAAATTGATTTCTCTTAAGCAAAAAAGATTGTTATGAGACCAGAGTAATTATAATCTGTATGGATGGGATGGTTCAGCCGGTAGTAAAAAAAAACGGGCAAATATTAAAAATGAGCGCTAAAAGTTGCGTATATCAACTTTATTATCTCTAGACACCCAATATGATGACCGTAACAGTAATGTTGATCCAATGACTCATATCTACCGGAGTCGATGTCAGAAAAAGTAAGCTTCACGAAGCAGAATTCTTAGTTATTCGTTAATGTAAAATGAATGTATCAGATTAACGACGAGCTAGTTCCATAAAAAAAAAAAAAAAAAAAAGCCTAAAATTGAATGCGACGTAAACGAGAAGCTGAAAACTAGTTCTGGTAAAACGTCGTTGAACACAGATACTAAGGGTTCTTTTGGCAGCAATGGCACGGATTTCGAAAACTGCGGCACATAAACCTTCTAGCTAATTAACGAGCGTAACCTATTTCAGATTTCTGTTGTATTCTGCATTAAAAAGGACACTGCAACAGACTACAGTCTGCCTAAACGAAGTTTGAAGTCGTTTGTAAACAGTGTCCATATAGGGAAAGAATTTACCTAGATTTAAAGTTGATATCAGTATTTATTGACTTACTGAATTACTGTATTAAAGCCGCTTTCAGAGTATAAAATTTCAGAGGGACTGCAAGTAAACGATATTCCACTCAATCAGATTCACTTTTCAATCCGAAACGGTACCTCTACCAACAAAGTTTCATGCTGTAACAACCGTGGGATCATCTCACGTCCCATACCATTCTCCAGAATGAGCGCCATCCCTATTAGTTCCATCAATTGGATTAGTACCTATACTTTGTATTCTGCTTTTGCAGCATCAACAAGACCCAGAACACCTTCAAGTAGTTTTAACACAGCTTCATAAATCATTTCCCAGTTCACATAGCGTGGCGAAAAACCCACGCTACTTTACTACGGATATCTCGACCAAGCTCACTTCATTCCAACGTCAATATATACAGAATGTGCCGCAAATACTGGCCGTTCAAATTTAGGCAATCGGCTTGTCAGTCTGTAGGTTTTTTTCATTAGCGTATCTTAATAATTTTCCGCGATCAGGGCAATCGTTGCCTAACTATATACAGTCAACCAAATATTATACTTATTTATGATGGTTATTATCGAATAGCTATGATTTTTTCACAGTGCTTTCGCTCGTTTTTTTTCTCAACCAAACATCGAAGCTTTGCCTAATAATCTCAGTAATGCTTAACCCTATTTTTATCAGAGATAGGTTCTTGGCTAGGGGATCCTCTGTCGATTCATTGTTTGAAGCTAGCATTATAGATTGCTGGTTCGAATTAAAGCACCTGAATCAACTAGTAAATCCAATCGCATCATCCCGGCATTACCAATCGCCGCCGTCATCGTCACGTAGCAAGGATAGCAGTACGTAATTGAAGTCTTCGTCTTTTAGCTAAGGAAGTGACTAGCCACTTAACAATTATTCTTCCTTTTTGAATGAGAGAGAAGTAATCGTCAGGATGTTACAGCCGAAATTCATTGGACGGAAGCAGTTCTCGCCACTGCAGAAGCAGTATCCACTACGCAGGCAAAGCAGAAACGGCCCGAAGCTAAAGCAATAGGCGTCTTGGACTTTTGATCGACACATGGCTAGCCAACTGCTCAGTAACTAATTAGCTAGCTACTACAACGACGAATACTAGATATCATTAAGATTTGGGTCAGTAAGTTCTCCAGCGTCAAAGCCACCTGCATAAATGCCGTTAAGTCGTCTCCTTAAGTCCGTGATGCTACGGCAAGCGATGTTGACACCAGCGTGCACTTATGAAGCACGTCTTTAATCCGGAGAAAAACTAGGAGACAACACCACGACAACGAAAACTGGTGGAGGATCCCCACTTTTGGGGGCCGGATCCATTCCGTATTCATCCGGAGGTATCTGGTCCCCTAGTGGTGAAAACGCCAGCAAAAATCAAAACCGTAACTACCGTAACGGAGCATTGGCCTAAGTCGAAAGTTCATTCTAAGGTGTAAAGATACTGAGAGGTTGTTACAGCGGACATCCTGCTATTATCGTTCACTCGCATGAGCAGAGCCAAAAGCTCCCGCCTCTATTGACCGCCGTTTTTAGCTTTTAGACGGCTCAGGTCGCTTGCTTGTTTGCATACGTTAGCTATCTCACAGCAGTTATCGTTGAGCAAAACATTATAAGTAAAATCAAGGCGCCGACCAACCAAGTAGACTGATTCCACTAGCGAGTAGCTCATCAAAAGGGAGTCATTTAGGAAGAAAGATCCTGACAGTAACGTGGAAGCAAGCTTTAGTACCGAAGACGTAATCATAAATGATACGAGGTATGAACTTCCATCAAATTTACCTCCTAAGAACTTACCTACAATAGCCGATTAAAACTTATGGCTGTATTTAAATAACGGATAAAAATATTTACTGAACGCTTCGGTTCTTTTACTAATGTGTTAAACAGAGCAAAAAAGCCTTTAAGGTTGTGCCTTAAGTAGGAGCAGAGATGCTGTGCATATATTTCGCGTTGGTACATCGATTGTTATCATTTCCTCCCAATGCAGTACTAACTTATGCCGTAAGTTTTCACAGAAAATTTTTAGTAGATTTGAACATGTCGAGATATATTCGTAGTCGAACCGTATTCAGATTCGCAATTGTTCCTACAGATGACATTCATCATCGTCAGTATAGAGAACAAATTATATATATAACAAATTGTACGAACATAAATTGTTATTAAAATTAAAAACGTTTTCTACAAAAGACTGTACTCTTATAACTGGGAAACGCAGAATCGGTTTAATCGTGAGATTTTTGTTGACTCCATTATAATAGTAGCCAAGATATATCCACGGAACCGATATCTTAGTAATATTTGTTCACTAAGCTCAGCAGAAAGCATTTGCGTAAAGGTACGCATAAATCAGCCATCTAAGAAATACTTTTTATGCATATATTTCTGAAAAACGATTCTGTAGAAGCAAGCGATCGATAGATTTTTTTAGAATAGAATTTAAAACTTGTGTGAACGAGCTCCTTGACAAAAATAGGAGACTTCAAATGACCTCTTTAGTCACATCTATACATACGAGTAATGTAAATACAAGTTTCAACTCATCTAAAAAAAGCCGATGCAAGCTTAAAGGATTATCTTCAGTTTCCCGTGAAATTATGTCAATGCCATTTTTGTCTGAACGGTTCATCCGTTTACTTTTACAACGATCTTTCTTAAAATCAGTGATGACCCACTGAGGTGCAGCGATAGTACCTATCAGTCAGCAGAATTTACACGTTTAGGTTGCGTGGTACGGTCATTGGCGAAACCTAAAGCAGCAACCTATGGTCTCTTTCGATCAGGACGGCGGCCGTTGATAGCACAAATTGCAGATTCAACTTGATTTTTGAAATTCTGATTTCATTTTGACGTTCGGTGCTTCTATTAATAATTTTGCCACTCTTGCAACGTATTTGGATCACCAAAAATTGGGCTGTTCCTAACAGGAAATC
>NW_019215094.1:0-27666 GCF_002532875.2 Varroa jacobsoni | reverse complement strand
TCGTCGTCGTCGTCGTCGCCGCCGCGGTGTTGCTGCTAAAGGAAAAAATGCCCTGCTCTAGTATCGCCGACAAAACTAGTATATAAATGCTCCGTTTGCCCGCGGAAATGTAACAGCATCACGATTGCAGCTGCAGCGGCAGGGACACAACTCACGCCTGCATCACGCAGACTCGCATCACACACAGACGTTACGATACCGTTGTAGCTCGTAGTTGACTTTGCGGCGGGATGATTTACCATATATATATATATATATATATTTATATATATATATTTTTCGGCAGTGATTATTTATGTGCGTAAAATACCTATGCAATGACCCGGCATTTAAGCTTTCCATTAATTAAGGACTTAACGTCTGGCAAATGATAAACACAGCATATGAATGCTTGTCTTCCTTTACGTATCTTGAATTTTCTGACTGCACCATTGCGACCAACCAGTGTGTTACCTATTATATAACGCAGCTGATCGATGCGCTATATATAACAGGTAACAATTCGTAAATCATAGATAGATTTCGCATAGCCACGTAGTAGGCCGTCAAATAACACTTGCTTACATCTCAATATTTAAATATTGTTTATTTACACTCTGTTTACATGCGATGGTAAAAATATGTACCTCTGTGCCTGTATCTATGTGCTTAAGCTCATTACGTTTGTTTTTGTAGACAAAATCCCGTTTGTCCAGTTCAAGTAAAATGTATACGGTTCGTGTTAGCGCACTTTTACGGCACACCGCAATAAAGGCAGTAGGGGTGCCATCCAATACAGGCAGCCTCCTAACTCGATTTAGCACCATAAGAGTTCGTTGAATCGATCAGATTTCCATCACTCATCAGTTCCTATGACCAGCAACACCACCACCATCACGCAGCGACAACAATAACAATAATACGATCGAGTATCAGATCGTATTCTACATGATAAGTAAGGAACGAAATAGCCACAAACCTGTTCGATTTTGCGTCGCACTAGTGCCTTAATGACTGACCAAGGGAAGATTGTATCACCCGTATTGGCGACGAAGCGGAGGTAGTCTTCAAGCAATCGCGGGATAGGGGAGTCGCCCTTCCGGCCAAACTCAGTCAGAGCCTGGAAGACGTCTTCCTTGACCATGTTCTCCATTTCTCGTTTATTTTTGCCTACAGTAGACAGCACAGCAGGCGCGTTTCTGCAACTGCTGACTACTGAATATCGTTGTAAAGTAATTCTTGTGCGATTCGTAGGCAGTGTAGTACCTTACACCATTAATAACACAAGACCCAATACCACTCGCAGCGACAGCTATGACGGGAACCAACTGTTCTTCGATTTAGCACAGATAACACGAAGTGATTATGATAATGATGATTTTATAATAATTATTATTATTCCGTTTATTCCACCGTGCTCCACCCGTTGATCGAACAGCAGACGAGGCTAGAATCCGCCAAACTTGTCACTTTCGTGTTAGTGGTGGGTTCGATAACTTTCCTTTTTCTACGCTGTGGAGTATAATAAGCAATATGTTTTAGTTGTGACAAAGTTGCAGTAACCTGCAACAACAGTACTTGCAGCACCTGCTAATGTTCTCCTTAGGGGGCACAGGAACGGACAACAACAGCGACCGGAACGGCTCGCTGGCCGCTGGAACGCACAATCACCACTGACACAATCACTGCGACGACCGATGAATATCGATAAGAAAATGATACTGGGGGCATTAGGTAAAAGGCACTGCTACCAGATCCGGGCGCTAGCACATATTGGACTTAAACGACGGCACTCACAACTCGTCAGTATCTTCTCTTTGCACAAACCCTCGTTAAGTCTTCGGGTGCTTACTGCCGCAACAGATCCCCCAGCCGAGCCGAACACGGCAACGGTGGTTGGTTTACCGTGAACGAGCAAACTGTGCGAAGTAACAACGCTAGAGATAGCAGCAGCAGCAGCTGCCGCTGCTACTCTTAATAAACTCGTCACCCACGACGTGTACAACGTACCGTTTAGAACTGCAGCGACAACTATTCGTAATTAAGTTCAGTAATCATATTTGTAAGACATACGACAGGAAGGGATAATCAAATCCCGTTTGTCCCTTGCCCCACCGGTAAGACCACAATCATTCACACGGCGGACACACAGTAAGAAGAGAAATCCAAGAGAAACGACTTAAACACACACAACACAGAATCCGAACATTTCTCATACGCCGATAATGATAATAATAACAAACAATAATAATAACAGTATATGTTATCTCTTGTGGGCAGGCGTCGAACACCGACGAAACAAGAAACACAGCACAGTCCGAGTAGCGGCAAAACACTGCGTGAAATATTGGTGATACACACACCACAGGCTTTTACCTTCCAAGCTGCTGTTATTTTGAACGGCGGTTTTTTAGTTGCGAGAGAACACCCGCACAGGAGATTATCACCGTTGCAGCTGCTGCTCTCGCACGCACGAATCCAGTCGCCGATCAAGCGGGCAGCAGTAGCGACTACCCAGCAGCAGCAGTAGTTAACGAAGGATAAACGTACAACGAGCGAACGATTGAAAAAACCGAACAGTGACGACGAGCACGACAGACGAAGCCGTCATTGGCAGCTACACAGCGCCAACGATGGCTGTCTGAGAGTGCGATTTCTTTTTGTGTGCCGCCGTTGCTGCTGCTGCTGTTGGTTACTAGTGAAGCCGCCGATTTTCACCGCTGTCCACAAAGACTGTGCTGTTTTTATCCTCCTCGCCCTGTCCGTCCGTCCGTCCGTCCGTCTGTCTATCTATCTGCCTATCCGTCCCTCTGTCTATTTGTTCATCAGCACCAACAAAGTGGGACACGAACAACACGCAGCACGTGAATACAAAACTTCGTCTTGTCTCGTTTCGGTTTGCTCTCTGTGATGCTGACTGTATACGCTGATGGCTGTCGCGACACCACTCGCTCGGCTGCCAACGCTGCTCTGGTTGGGCAGTAGCGGGAGCCGCAGACGGAATGGGACAGGGCTTGAAGGCTGCAGCTACTGCCACCTCGCTGGTGCTGCTACTGTGGCGGCAGCGGCGGCGCCTGTCGCTGCTGCTACTGCCTTTGGTTTGTCGTCAGTCCATCCGTCCGTCTGCTCGCTCGGTACTCGCTATTCTGCCAATGAGCCTGTCGGTTTGTCTGGCCGAACTGCACCACCAGGTACAAACTCGCGGCTATTTTTGCCGCCAGCCTCTCGCCACTCGTTGGCTGATTGTTTGCTTGAGTGATCGGCCGCCGCCGCCGCCGCCGCCGCCGCCGTCGTCGTCGTCGTCGTCGTCGTCGTCGTCGTCATCGTCGTCGTCGTCACCGTCACCGCCACCGCCGCCGCCGTCATCGTTACCGCCGCGGCGGGTGCGGCCGCTCCTGCCGATAGAACAGCTACAGCTGGCAATGGTGCTGCTGTCGGCGCTGGCGATGGTGACGGCAGCAGCGCGAATCATCATAGAAGCCGCTGCAGAAGGAGCAGTCGCAGCAATGGCTGCGCTGTTCGTTAGCTGACCGCCGGCGGCGTCGGCGCCAATGACGAGGGACAGCCAGCGCTTCTATCCAGCAGACAACAGAGAAACGCGGACAGCGAACCGCGAGTGAATGATCATCCTATGATCACCCAACAACCTAGCACAGCAGCAGAAGAAAAAAAGGAACGGTACCACTGCTGCTGTTACTACTGATAGTAACGATACGATGAGCAGCTATAGGTCGCCTTCAAATGACAGCGAACCAATGAATGAAAACAGCAGAAAAAATGGCGACGATGACGATGACGACGAAGAAGAAGAGCACATAAGGATGACGAAATAGATAAAACGGCAAAGAGAGAGGAAGTGTGAGCCACAAAAGCGGAAAAATCAGCGCAGCTAGATAAGATGACTGCTAGCTTACCTGGGTCAGCTTTTTTACTGGAGCAAATTTTTTTTCGTGGAAATGGAAGTGGGCGTAACCAGGAGGCTGGGTTTTATTTATCAGGTCTACAGTTTTCAGATGCTCAGCTGTCTTGGGGCTCTGCAAAAATGTTCATTATTTCTTTTGTTATAGCAATGAGAAAGTTATCCGTTACAAAGAAATCATACAAAACTATCGAAAATATATTCGAGTAAATTAGAGTTGTGTTAAAAGCATAACGCTCTTCTTTTGGTCTAGCATCAAAATAAGATAATACCATAGAAATATTCACAAACTGCCTATAAAAAAAGTATATATATATATATATATATATATATAGACCAGATTTTATTTCATTAATAATTCTAGTAATGGAAGAAAATGCACTAAAGTGCAGCCCAAATTTTCGAGATCTACCTTCGAAGTTGCGTCCATTGAAGAGCTCTTCACAAACGGTGGTTTTCGAAAAGAACTAAAACCTCACTTACTATTTATTTTGTTAACGATTTTTTTGTCTAGGAGTTACACTCGGCTGATAAATGAAATGACTAAAATACACTACATCAATTCATATATAGCACTTTTTTTTTTTATCATGCTATCTATATAATTATAATCTGTCATTGGTTTGATTTTGTAAGCTATTTTAAAAGCAACATTATCATTAGTCCGATACATCCGATATATTTGCTATATTTTCTGTTGCTCAAAATGTGGAAAATCAATAACTATTACGTAGTAGATATTCTAAATTGATTTTATAACAGGACTATTGTTTTACAAGAATCACCTAACGCAAACGAAGTAAAGGCCTTTAATTAAAGCTTTTATAAAAAGTGTGCTTCGACTGAGCTTGACAACCAGACACAAATCGGCTTCTTCCCTTAACAAAACAACGTTAGACTTACTTTACGAATATCTAAAATGTTATTCGAAAAGGAAAACATGCAACATTGGATAACACCATCCTATGTAATTTTTATTGGATACATGGTTTAGGCTTATTATTGAGCCCTATTTTTAACCCCTTGCCTAAGTTTGTCATTCTATCCTTCAACCTAGTGACTTTATCACTAACAGATTAATGCGCAGCCTATGCAAATAAAGAAATATTTTCCGAAAAATTATCTAGCTTATTTGAACTATGTAAAATAATTTTTTTAATGCAAATATTTGGGCTACATTTCGCGCCCTTAAATATACGCCCTTTCCTTTAGACATCTAGTTCGGGGGAGGGTTCCATGTCAGTCTTTCACAAGACTGCTCAGAGGGCGATCAGAGCAGAAGTGAGGGATGGTGCCGTGAGCCGATCTATGCAAACGGCGCCGCCATGACAGATTGGTCCGCTCCTATTCGTAGTACTTTGCCCTCCACATACAAACAATACTGGCGTAAGCGGTAATATTCAAAATGGTTCCTATTTTCAGGATTTTGCCGCATAGCTGCGAAATACACGACAAGTTTCACGTTGACTTTGTTACAAATCGCCATTGCGGGAGGCTATTAATCTAGTAGATACAAAGCCAGACTGCAGCAAACGTCCGCCATCAAACGAAATCACTCTTTGCCTGAAGGCCCAGAGGAGACAGGATCGACGAAGAAAAAGAAGAAGTACCCCGAGAGTGAACTCGGATTTGATAGTTCGAATTTAAAGTAATATTTCAGTGAGTTTTTTGGCCGCGTACGCCACCCCAGCGTCGTCGGAGATGCTCTCTAACCGCGCGTAGTGCACAGCGTCTCAATGTGAGTACCCTGACGGCTTAGCGATGACGCTGCCAGGTTCGGCCCGAAAAATTACGCTAGTGTAGCTGCCTGATTGGTCACTCCATCGCTTGTTAGCTCCGCTGGTTCGTCGGAGGAACGGACGGACGGTTGACTAATCAGTTGGTGCTGTTGTACTAATACTACTGTTATTAGCGATGGTCGGCGGCAACAGAGAAATAAGCACTGACGATCATAACATTATCAGTGTTATCGACAAGTATTTGCAGTGGTAACAGAAGTGTAGTAGCTATCAGTGGCTCGAAAAGTGGGGAAGCCAACAGCGATATATACGCATATATGTGTGTATATATATCGACTGTCACAATTGCAACACCAGTGGCGGCTGCAGCCAGCAAATAGAGAAACACGGCACACACGTTTCGGCGCCTACCCCTGAACGGACCTAGAATACGGCGGGGTTGCCCCGAGCCTTAGACAAACACCCGTTCAACAGCACAGACAGCCTGTCGTGTATATAGGTTAGAGTGTGTGTGTGAGTGAGTGTGAGTGTGTGTCTGTATGTGTATGTGTATATATGTGTATCTTATGCGTGACTACGACACGCCAATGATGGTGATGAAAGACAACGGCTACTTACTACTTCCACTACCACCAATAATGTTAATATCTGTGCAGATATTCCGAAGAACGAATATCGTAAACGAATCGATTGATCGTCTGGGTAACCGGCTAGTTAGTTGGTTGCCTATTTAATTGATTGCTTAATCTATTCGAATCAGGAAAAATCTCCGTCAGTGGTGCTGTTCTACCGAAACGGCCAATCGGACCTAGCATGGCATTTTCAGAGCTTATTTACACGCCCGTTTGCCTGTAAACTCCTGTAAATGCGATCTTTTTAAGTTGAGTTCAACTTAATGCAGAGACGGCGGTCAAAGTGAGAATGGTCTATAGGCGATAAATGAAAGCGACAGCAGAAAGAAGTATCCATGCTCTCAGTCGGGTTGAGAAAAGACACTCTACGAATTGATAGAGCTGCTCTCCAACGACATATAATCATTGAAACATCGACGTACGCAAGTAGCCTTTGTGTTGTTGCCACTAACTGACATCAGTTACTGGATTTATCACATTAGATGTAGCATTCCTGCCATAAATATTATGATTATTACTAATATTGTTATCATTACTATTATAAACTGTGCTCTGTTCTATTCCTGATGTTTCGTGGTTTAGCTGCTGCTGCTGCTGCTGCTGCCGCTGATAATGTTAGTGTTGCCAAAACACACGAAAGTGTCGCCTTGGATTTCTCGCTCACTTCGACGATTATGATGACCTGTTTGCTTCCGTTGTAGTACTCATAGTCGTAGCAGGAATTTGTAGTTGCTGGCAGCGATTGTGTAATAGGGAAAAAATCGGTCATCTCTGCGTCATCCTTGTTGCTCAGTGTTATTGTTCTTTTGTTGTTATCGTTGCTGTTAATATTCCGATCTACTGTTGGTCGTCGTTCGCGGTCGGTGCTGCCAGTCTTTCTTTCGCGGGTGTGATTGTGTGCTCCTGACCTTCCAGATGTCTCAGTAAGTTGATTTCTGTGCGTTTCGGTGTGCTTCGTTTCTGTGTGCGCCTGTTTCCCTCGCTCTAGCGTGGTATGGATTACTGCGACAGTCGCTATGCCGTTTGTGCTTCTGATGCCGTTGTGATCATTTGTGGGTTCGCTGAACTTTGTTGTGGCGGCGCCGCCGCCACCGCCGCCGCCGTCACCGTCGCCGCCGCCGCCGCCACCACCGCCACCATCGCGTTGCTTCAGTATATCGTTGCATAGATGAAATGGTGTCGGCAGCCGAAGCCAGTCATTGGAAGCGACACTAGTCGGATATGTTACAGTTAGCCGCGCTGGTGTTACCAGGATGCACCAGTGCTTAAGTACGGTAAACGTAGAGACAACCGTCAGGTGGAGGGAGGAGTAGAAAGGCGTTTATGATACACGAAAGAAATGCACAATTTTTTTTGGCTTCTTCAATTAGGACTGTGGTGACAGTGTGGTGCGGTAATAGATAATGGATAGGTGGACTGCTTTGCTTGCTGAGCTCTACTACTGCCAGTTACTGTTGGGGTGCAGGGGTGTTGTGTTGTCAACCTGCTGTTTGTCGTCCTACCATTCTATGAAAAGGCCAAATATACATTCACTTGCATGCACTGCGACATAGTAAACAGTATAGTTGGCAGTAAAACGTCTGCAACGATTATATAGTCTAGTAGCTTTGTGTTTTTCATTTTAGAGCAGTGCCCCAAATTCGGGCAGATTTTTACCACCAGTGCTAAAATGTTTACGGCCCTATTGTTTAAATAACGGGCGCTGGTCATAATTGGCAGTAGTACGACACAGATAGATCCCCTTTTGTCATGCGGATATTCTATTGAATATAATGCACGTTAATTAAGAGGAAGAAAGGCCGAAACAGGACAGCGTAATCTAGTGAGCCTAATGTTTATTAGCATTAGGTTAAGGGTAACTTTAGGGAACCAACGAAACAGAAAATGTGTTTTTGATTTAACCATCGAGTACATGAAACCGTTGTGTTGGTTTCCATAATATGGCGACAACGCTGCTGGCCATCGTTACGATACTGCTGAACGGCTGCTTTCGATTAGAACCATCAACAAGCTTCCTCTACAGAGACTTCGAAAAAGATACTGTCTGGTCAGCAGGACAAATCATGCAAGAGAATGGTCACGAAAAGGCTGCCAAACGACTTCGAGTCTGTAAATAGCGTCCACTACATTGCACGAGCTCTCCGGCTCCAGTATCAACAGTAGTGATGATGACAATGATCATCATAATCGCGGGCTGACAAATACGAAATATAGTTGAATTAGCGTGTTAAATGAAGTACTATTTGATTCTTGCTACAATAATAATTAGTTGTATACTGATTAGCGAAGGGAGAAATTAAGCTGCGGAGCGTGTTGAGACGTACACACAGTACTCATAGCCGTCACCATAGTACTCTTTAGCAACGCCGCGGCGGTAGCAGTAACGCTCCAACCACCGTCGGCCGTGATGGGAACGAAGTGCTGCTGCCATCTCTTTTGCAGTCTTTCGGCCTGAAAGCGTCGTAGGAACATGCACCTTACTTGGACTCGTCTCATGGCAAACCTTCGCCGATCGCTTTCAAGATCGAAACATCTAATTTTATGTAGGGGAATGAAAAAAGGATGCCATTCGGTTTCGAGAACACTGGATGAAGATCTGTGCTAAAAAGATAACCTATCTGAACAGTTACACCTTTTGCACATACTTATTTATTAGTAACAAGTTTAATAATACATGTCGAACGGCGATAACTGTTTCTCCCAGCTGCTACCTAGGTAATGGTTAACGATGTCAGCATAATTCAGAGCATATGTACCTTCTACCATATATTTTGTCGATGATTCTATTATAGGTTTTATTCTCAGCTGTTCCATCAAGTAGGTTGAATCTCATAAGTCCACATGAATTCAATGGTGGAGTCAGGATACGATGAACAGCCCTATCTGCGTACTAAATTTTTTTCTGAAATAGATTAGCTACTTACTCAGATACATATTTTCCTTTCGATAAAAACAGCATTGTTGATCTAAATACAGTTTAAAATATACCTGCAATATTTTGGGTTTATACATGTATGTCAAGCTGTTACCATTCTTGTTTAGCTCTCTGCCGCTTTACCGATATGGTAGGTACAAGCCGTTACCCCTATGGTTCTATGGTTTTCATATTATTGATTTGCTTTCAGCATCGTTAGAGCATACACTCGGTGCTGTCGTGTCATATGGCCATATTTTCTATCGGAAACTATTCATCACATTCGTTGTTTGCAAATATACGATTGCTTCTCGGGCATTGTGCGTGACTCAATGATTTTACCTTTGGACGAGTGACACCAGGAATACGTTATGGGTGGACGCCATCTGTCAAATAGCGAAATGTTCTAGCTGGCTAAGCATTATTATGGTCGTAACTTCAAGGAACATTAGTACTGACCAAAGTGGGACAGCGGCGCGCAGTTATGGCGGCCTCTAAAATGCAAGCTGCAAAAGTTAAATCAATCTTGTTGTAAAATATCACGGCGCAAGAGCAAATATGTCTTCATGCAGTCGTGTGTAGAAGCTTCTAAGACACAAATAATTAATATGGGCCGCGGGAACTATAATAGTGTCATTTAACTCAGAGTGTTTGCAATGGCTGTAAAAAAAAAAACATTTTTAAACAATTCTAGTCCTAAGATGATCACCTATTGTTTTGATTTAGACAGTTATGAAATATCGATTATTCTACTAAACAGACAAATAAGATTGAGGATTTCATCTTCACGTTGCACGGTGCCAGTTTCATATAGTAGAGTTATTTTTATTTTGTTTTTCCCACTTAAACCAGATAAAGTTACTGTATCTAACCTTCAAAAAGAATACAATCTCATTAGATCTACGCGTGCCTAATATACAGCAGTGGCATATGGGGTCTATTCGTTTCCAGAGTATAGCTGGAGAGCATCATTGCTAGTTTTGCAATTTCACGCTAGCCGACACGACAAAGACCAGGAACGTTATTTGTTCCGAACCTCAACGGCAGGTGTTATAATTAATGGAGAGTTGAAACACGAATCATTCGTTGGCACACCGCTACAAAAAAGCTAGCAATGATGTGAAAATAATTGCGCGACTTTCCTCTAATTTAATTCCGCCCCTCTCCGAAAGCAATAATCCTTATGAAAGAAATATTTTAGCCATGACAAAGAATAACTTGACTTCTGTCTTTTTTCCAAGCCACACGTAAAACGCCGCTATACCGTGCCTACAACCATGCTCGAATAGTATTTCCTGTTCCTGAAATGCGGCATACATCTAAGAGGGCAGATAGCTTGTTCGCCTTGTCCGTGTTGTGTCGTCGAGGCGAGTGGGACTGTAGTTTCAGATGGTCGCTGGGACCACATGGACGATTCGCCAAGCTGCAAAATGTTAATGCGGGTTGAATGGACGACCACTTAAATACTGTTTCTAGTAAAACCTAATATGTTCGTCAATGGGCAGTTGCGATTCCCGTAGTTGCAGTTATCGCGTTAGGCTTGACAGAGTTTTTGGGAATAATCGGCGAATAGTATAACCACTGTGCACTTCGGCAGCTTCGTAGGTTCTATTATTATGTATATATTTTTTATAGTGAAAAAGTAATGGTTCAAAGTAAAAGTGATGGATTTAGTTTATTTAAAAGAGTTTGATTAAAGCATGTGTCTTTTTTTAGCTCAAAGCAATTTACTAGTTCGTCCAGTAGCCCCAATAGCTCGAGATACAGTGATCAATGTCACTGTTTGTGCCCAATTAAATTTATCGTCAATTAATACTACTTGCACTAATAGAACCGAATGGCTTTGACATTCAGTTTACGCGAAAATAGTAACAAGACGTAGCAAGGTTCTCCGTACGACCGAAAGATAATGGATGCAAACCGAAAAGCACGCGTATTACAAATGTTCGAGATGCTTTTTTTGATTAGTAAAAATAAAAGTAAAATAGGATTTTCGTGGTGCCAAGTTGCCAGACTTTTTTCTTCACGTCTCTTCGTCACGAAAATTCTACTTACAGAAAACAGTTCAAATTAATCGTATTATTTTTGAGATTCTGCAAGTCTGCAAGGGTACAGATACTTTTATAATGTAAAACTAATTTTGTTTTACTCTCTCTCTCTCTCTCTCTCTCTCTCTATATATATATATATATATATATATATATATATATATATATACTAGTAGTCGCTTTATGCCTAAACATTGTATTTGTTGTTTGCTGTCTTGTTCATAGGAGCAATAGACCCTGCCGCTGGCGGCTCCGCGGCGCTCCGTAGGGCAGCTGAGACAGGTAGGTGGCTCCGTGTTGGTTGCTCAGAGCCAGCTGTATCATAGGTTGTGGTGCTGCCTGATTGGGCTTGCTGGTGTGGCCGTGTGGGGTCCGGGGGGCGATGCCGGGCGGCGTGTGTGCCTGCTGTCAGCAGCCTCTGCCTTCCAGCGAGCAGCAGCAGCAACAGCAGCCCGGTCAACCGGCCACGACAATTTGCGCTTCGTGCGCGCTCAGCCAGCACAGTTACAACGCGACAGCCCCTAATCTGCAACTGCAACAACAGCAATTGCATCATCTCAGCCCACAACAACAGGTTCAGCTGCAAGTGGAACAACAGCTCAACCATCATATTCATCAACAGCAGCATGCAGCTGCGGCGGCTGCCGCACAGCAGCAACAGCAACAACAGCTCCATCAACAACAACAACAACAACAACAACAACAACAACAACAGCAGCAGCAGCAGGTGACACAGCATCTACAGCAGCAGCAGCAGCAGGTGCTCCCACAGCAGCAAGTGCATCCGCAATCTGCAGCGTTGGCGAGCCACGTCGTCGCGCAGGTCCGACAACCGCAACCACAACAACTGCAACAAAACCTTTCATCGCAAGCACAGCAGCAACAGCAAATTATTCATCCCCATCTGCAACAACAACAACAACAGCAACAACAACAGTATACTCAGTATGTCCAACAACAAGCCCCTCAACAGCAGCAACAAGGTCAACATAATCAACAGCAGAACCCGTCGCCTGGACCTGATCCAAACCAGAAACTGGTTTTAGCAGGGGGTTCCCCTCAACCTAATCAACGGGTAGTAGTAAGAACCAATGGGGCTATTAATGTTGCCACCGGATCTACGTCGTCGTGGGGAACCCAACAACAGCGAGCCGTTGGACAGCCGCGTGTGATTCACGATCCTCAGGCAAATCAATTTTGAGCTATGCAGTTAAAGTCGCACTTTTATCCTATAGAAGATAGTATATGGCAAAATAGTAGTACAACGAAATAGTATGGTTAGTTAATCTCCACTGACTTAGGATTTGTACTGAAAATTTATTTTTATTTACCTATTTTTACAACTAGCATGCTATCTTATTGGCTTGCTTGTTTGAGTTAAAAGTACATTTCATTACCCTCTGTGTTTCCGGGTTTTACGTCCCGTATCGCCATTAGGTATTTCATCAGACAGCTGGCTCCCGCCAGCACGAAACCAGGTGTATCCATGCCCGGGTTCGAACCTAAACCACAACGTATCCCCAAGAGTAGCAAGCAAATACGTTACCTACTAAGCTATCACGTGGGAAATCTCAATACCCAAAGCACTATTGGATTTTACTCATAGTTAACCGTTCCGCAGGTGCATCAGCAGATTCGCGCGCATTCTATTCAGTCACGAAACCGTGCAAATGGTCCACGTGTGAACGGTCAACCAGCGCCAGCAGCAACACGATTGCCCGCGACGCGTGTGCAGGTTCAGGTTCCTCAAGGGCACGTTGTGTGCCCTCAGCTACAGCAAACGTTACGTTCTCAACAAGTGCAGCAGCAATTACAACAACATCTACGGTTAGGACAGCCACCGAGGCCACGAATTCTTCGGCAGAGCGCTCCACGACCAGCCTTTCAAGGGCAGCAAGTCCAGCAGATTCATTTAATTCGACAGGATCAACAGCAGCAAGATCCGCAACAACGACAATTAATATCCCAACAGCAACAGATTGTCTGTACAACGGATCCGTCTGCTGGTCAACAACAACAGCAGCAGCAGCAGCAACCACAGCAGCAGCAGCAGCAGCAGCAGCAGCAGCAGCAGCAATTCGTACAGCAAACGCAGCTACAACATTTACAATCGTCTGCCAGTCAGCCTACGTCTCCACAACGTGTTGTCGTGCGGACGTTCAATTCGCATGAGCTACAACAGGCGGCGCCGCACGACTCCCAGCAACAACAGCAGGGCCAGCCACAGCAAGTGCAGGTGCAATCCGCCGTCCAGTACCAGAGACAATTGCACCAGCAACACCAGGCCTCGCAACAACAGCAAATTGTATACCAGCGACCACAGCAGCAGACGGTTACGCAGCTCCACGTTGTGCGACAACCACAACAACAGCAACAAACCGTACAGTACATCCAGCAACAGGATCCGAATCAGCAGCAGCAACTGCACTACGTTCAACAACAACAACAGCAGCAGCAGCAGCAACAACGAACACAATATCAGCAATCTTTGCAAACGCTTTACCAGCAGCCGCAGCCGCAGCAGCAGCCGCCGCCGCCGCAACAATCTCAATATCAGGCGAATCAAGGTCAGCAGGCTCGCTTGACCGATTCGTCGGCGGTAATCGGCGCTGGGCAGGTGAGCAACGACCATTATTATCATCAAGGAGCAGCCGTCGTCCAAGCACAACAGCAACAAGTTCAACCAGGAACAGGAGGAATACAACAAACCCACCAGGTTACCTTCCTTCAGCAAGGCCAGCCGCAAGACTCACAACAACAGCAGCAGCAGCAGGTCGCAGTTGATGTTCAGGTAGCCCAACGCGGCACAGCAAGCAGTGCTCAAAGTCCCCAAGTTTGGTCACCAAACAGTATCAGTTCCACTAGCCATAGTCCACAAGGGCAGCTGTCGTCACCAGCTATTCGACCGCAGCAGAATCAACAGCAACAGCAAACCTCACCGCATCGGCAGGTTCGAGCGAAGATACTGACTACGCAGCCGCAAGGAATCCAGCAGCATCAGCTGGTGCAGGCTACCCAACAGGTCCTTCAACCCGTAATACAACAACCTCAACCGCAGGAGTTGCAATATGTGGTGACCGACCAGTTCGGCCAGGTCGTACCTGTCGTACAGCAGGGCGTAGCAAGCCAGCCGCAGCAGCAGCATCCACAGGTTTACAAGTTCCTCTACGCGCCTCAGCTGTCACAGCAGCAATCACCTCATAATTCTCAACAATCACAGCAACAACAACAGCTTATACATCAACAACAACAGCAGATTACCCACACGACGCAGCAGCAAGGGTTGCAGGTGCACGATTTCTACTCGTCTCAGCAGCAGCAGCAGCAGCAGCAAAGCCAGCAGCAGCAGACTCTGCAGCAAACGATTCAAGTGCCTCAGCAGCAACAATCTCAAATAGTACAACAACAGGGCCTTCAGCAACACGTTGTTCATCAGCAGCAACAACAACCGCAAGTGTTGCAACAACAACAACAACAGCAGCAGCAGCAACAGCAAAGCCAACCTCAGCAGCCTCAACAGTTGTTACAGCATCCGCAATTGTTGCATCAGCAGCAGCCAAGGCCTGTGTTCCATTCACCCAGGTCCGTTGTTCGTGTTGTACTAGCTCCGAGCGGCTCGCCCGTTCAGCTATTGCCCCCGCATCAACCTCAACAGAACAACAGTCAACAGACGTTTTATTCAAATAACAACAATAACAACAACTGCGTACCGCGACCCCATAGGTGAGTTGGGTATGCTTGACGAAAAACGCATGCCACGATTTCTCACTGTCGTAGTTACGTAGCGGCATCGAGGTGCTAAAGGTGGCTGGTACAATGATTAACATGATTATTCAAATCAATTAACCTTTTAGTGTAACCCCGGCGCAGTACCCATTGGCTAGTCCTTCTCAGACGCCTCAAATTCGGACTCCAACAATGAAGGTCACAAAGGCAAAAAAGCCACGCGCACCTGCAAAGGTAAGCTTCGAAAGCATTCATTAAAAACTTCTACATAAGCCATTTTGGTAAAGAGTTTCTCTTTTAAAGTGATGATGTACAAGTGGAGTTTTGTTTATCTGAATTTATAAGACTCCACAGGCATCGTTGCAGATAATAGTAAAAGACCTTGTTACGTACATCTGGGACCCTACTAATGTTCAATACTTTAAAGAGTTCAGAAGTTAGCTTAGCCAATTAAACACCACGGACCCGGTTGACTAGTACTGAGAGAGTAAAGAACTACAGGAAAAATATTTCCTGAGCGACAAAAAGCGAGAATTAAATATGAAGAAACTTCAAAATAGTTAACGAGTCAAGGTAAACACAAGCGTATATGGGAAAATGATGTATGCTTGCTAATTACTTGCTTTAGTGTTCTATAATTAAATTCGGTCTAATGTGTTGGATGATGTGAACAATGTAGGTATTTCGGATTTTAAATAAAACAGGAGGCGATGGTTACTTAAATTGATCACGATGACATTTTCCATAGTTATTTACAGTTAAGTCCTCTCTCGTTGAAACCGTCGAGGTAAATTACGAACTGCGAAATTATAGAATATTTTGGATTTGCCTCTTGAGCCAATAGCGTTAAAATACTCGATGTGTTATGTGTGTGTATTTGTCTTTTTTAAGAACATCAAGAGGCGGTATATGTAATATTTCGGAGAGCGTTTTTGTCTTTTTTACTTGAAAACTAGAAATATTTAGCAAATTTAAAAAAAAAAAATCAGTTTGCTCGTCAGATTCACTGTAGGCCTAGTATATTAAATCTAACTCGGTTCGGCTAATTTTTATGGTCACACCCTCACATAGAAACCAACTTCAAAGTTGTTTATCTTTTATTAGGAACTGCTGTTCTTTATTGTGTTACTCGTTGACTGTCAGTGGGTTTCTAACTCCATGAGACGAAGGAATATATGCTGTATATTGACTGACCAATTAACATATGTTACATAACAAATCAAGAAAAACATTTAGACAAGACTACCAAACGTCTGCTTAATTTTTTTCCAACTGCGTACCCTACATGATGAGGGTGTGTTTACATGGGTTTGGGTTAGATTGCTCGCAACAACGTCAACTAAAGGTACAACAGAAAACTAATCAACTTATTTAGATTGCGCGTATATTGAAACATCGGTATTACTGAACATCTGTGAAATTGAATTCGAAAGTTCGCGCCTTCGGCCATATTTGTTTTGGTTCGCGCAGAGGGAGCGCCGTGGCCACCATTTTCTTCCCAGAATTTGCCCGAGTATTAAGTGGCCGTACTTACCTTGCTTAGCTACGCTATTGTCACAGTGTGTAGTTTTTATTACGGGCTGAAGAATTTTTATTGATTATAGTAGCAACAGGCGTTGAGCAGTATTGTCGTTGGGCCGAAAGAAGCGGGCTGGTGTTCTTCCTGACCTGACGGTTCTCATCTTACGGTGAAATCGGATTATTGATCTGATGCGTTTTGCTACCTCGCGCCGCTGTCCAATGAGCAGATCGGCAGTGAAGCGCAGTTCGACCGCGGCGGGTTGGGGGATTCTTCAGAAGGCAGCCAACGTGCTATTCAACACGGACAACGTCGACGACAACACCATGCCGGTATAGACACCGCTATTGAAATGATTTCTAGCTGAGGGCTAAAGGCTGCGTCATCGCTCGTTAACGTTTGACCAAAGTGATATCTGTATTTGTCTACCTTCGGGTTCCTTCAGAGTATCTCGTATGACTGTGAGTGGGTGTGAGCACCGTAGTAATTGTTATACATGTGTGTGATCGTCGAAAATACGATGCGTTGTTGTGCTTGTTATCCTTCTTCGAAATAAGGCAGCACGTTAAGAAACGTGACACCGCCCCGGCAAGTGTTCCGGCGCTGGACCCATCAGATGTTTGCAGCTAATTCGTATAGATAGCTTTATGGCGTTGAAACCGAATTTTGGAGAAAATATGGATAAGTCACCGATGATTCGAAAACCCGCCGACCTTGCCATATTGCATACAGTGAGTAAGAGTAATCGCCGATAACCGAATTGACAATGGAATTCGATTGATAGCCTCAACAACCACAACAAAAACAACCATCTACCCAATCTGCTAATCGCCGATTCGAAATCCGACGTTAAGAATAGCGAACTTTTTTCTATTTCTAGCAAAAATCGCATGATTCTATGTGGACATCAAATATTCAGGTATCGTATGGTTGAACGCGGCTGTGACTTAGCGTTTCGTCATATGCACACAATGGGCGGCCATTTTGCTGAAATAATTTAATAGTCTGCGATTGATCTGTATGAAACATTTGCCTCGCTTGATAAGTAAAACCTAACAAATGCTTATGGGCGGGTTAGAAACAGCGTAATATTCACTCTGGTTGAAGTCAATAATGAAGGCTAGTTTTTATGTATTCAGTTTTAATTTTGAAATTAAGCCAACTATGGCAATACATAATGCACCAAGTTGTTTGCTTTATTGATCGATTTGTCGTACGCCGGGGTCAATTACGATGGTCGAATTTCTAAGTAGCTAAGGTGAGGATTATGAAGTGTGATGTAAATTTCTGTTGCGTGCATGCTAAAAGGTGGTGACTATGGTTTTCAGTGACCGTGTATTTATCTGAGAAGTGCTGTGGACTGTGTCAAGGCACTTGCGTATCCCTAGAAATATGAAACTTAGGAGGTTAAACGTTGACAAGTCGTATGTTCATACTCTTTCATGGTTTTTCATATACCCGATCTAACCCACATTCATTCTTGTTAAAATAAATTTTGTTTTTGTCTATTCAACACGCAGCGTTCGAGAACAAACACTATTGTATAGAACCGTTACGGATCTCGATGTAAGGGTAACTCATTGTGTGCTTATCATTGACATTTGTAGTGTCAACCTTGGATAAACAGCGATCTAGACATAAAAGAAACATAATCTTATGACAAAGGACCAATCTGCAGGTGCATTCGACATGTCGCGTCGTGCGACTGGGTTACTACAGTGAAATCTACGAAACATGTCTATTGGAACAGCGGCACTGAACAACAGAGTGACTCTGAGCCCTTGAATCGAACGCGAACGAAGACGAGCGCAATAATCTTTGACGTCAGAGAACCGTTAGTCAAAAAGATCGAGTCATCTTCCGTCTGTGCGATTTGATAAAAGAGTGTAGCTCCTTATAACCCCGTTTCGTGTAGGGAACCAGCCGTCTGATGGAACGTTTAACGGCAATATCAGGCCTAAAACTCGGAAGCATAGAGTCTTTTTTAGCCTGTGCTGTACTGGATGCAATACAGTGTTTTATGCTGCATGATGTGAACCAGCTGATGAGATGGACTGTGCCACTGAGGAACTAGTCGCGTTGTCTCTATATAGGTTGCCTGTAGCAAGTTGGTCATCCGAGCAATGAAATGTGCGGACAGCACGTAACTAAAAAGCAAAATCGCGGCCTGCATTACAGTACTATTGCAGCGCGATACTGCATTAGAAAAAGAATTGAAAATCCTCAAAGGCAAGTCGACGCTCGTCAACTACGACTAGAAAGATGAAAATGTCAGGAAATCACCCGTTAAGTGCATCCATCGGCAAAGACCATGTAGGTTGTGGGCGGTGGTAATATCGAGCAGCGTTAGAGGAGCTCATGCAGTTAAAGCACCCACTGCGGTTCGCGCAGCTGCAAAAATTGATTAAAAAATAGTGTAGCGACCGAAATAGAAAAGCTCCTCGAAATTTCAAATGTCCTAAGAGCCGTCTTCCTACATGCAGGCCTATAAATGTATAAAATTTGAGAGTACCCGCGCTGCATATCCTATCTCTTTCTGTCTCTGTCAGCCTCTTTTTATATCGGACTGCCTCCCCTTAGAAGAGATACTTGCCAAAGGGGCAACTCTGGAGAGTGTGCTTTTCGATATTGTACTCTATAAGTCGCAAAATATGAAGTCGTGTTATCTGGGTGATATAGTTAAAAATATTGCATAGAACATCGCAAAGCAAATCCAATATTTCCTAGAAAAAAAAAAAAAGATTTCCAAGTAAAGGGTGCAAATGAATTGCATGGATACGTGTAGCGCTGGTGATTCACTACAACGAGGTTCGACAGTGAAGGCTTCCGACCCGAGCTGAAATAGTCCAAAAAAATGTCGAAATTTGGTAAGGTACTCATCGATGAGCTGTTGCCTTTAAGACCCTCGAACGGAGACCGCTCGTTATCTGAATCGAAGCTTTGGGATTTATTGCTATAGAGTAGACTTCAGGATTTTACGAACTTCCAAATTCGTTTGTACCATTAGTACCTGGAATTTCAAAACGCTTCGTAACAGATGTATTTACAGCGGTGAATAAAATCAAGGAAGTCGGAACGAATCAGTCTCTTTGTGTGAAAGAACAGCTTCATGCATGAATTCCTGTTAGATTCCTCAAAGTCCCCTTACGATTAGCTTGCTAAGAGAGAAACCTTTACAGCGTAAATTAGAAACGAAGCGGGTCCTGGAAGGGCTCATGACGTTTTGTCAGCGTCGTTTAATATCATAATAAGTTTATGCGCGTCGTCTCGTTGACATGACGGCTGGTTTGCTCATCCCAGTTAGGGAGACAGCGACTTCGGTTTTATTACGATTATCGCCTGACTCGCCATGTCCAAGATGTTTTTAAACTACTAGCAACATACAACCTGCAGCGGAGCTCCTGATGGCAGCGTTCAAAGTAATCAATCGAAGGTGTATGCTAGTGTAAGAAGAACCCAGCTATTCACATTGGAGAGACCGAGCGCCAACTATACAAATGGTACCTCCGTACCTTAAAGAATGTCATTGCTCAGCGCAGCGTTAAATGAACAGACAGAGGACGAACGTCAGTTGCTGTGTCAGGGGTTTTCCTTCTTGGAAGTGACTTAGATACCCGAGTGCCTATGTCTGAATACGCCAGGTGGACAGTACAGGGTTCAAAAGGTGAAGGTCGTCCTCTATGCAGACGAGTTAATTGTCGACGGAAGCAGTTGCCTTCATGTATGACAAACTCAGGCTCTGACCAGGTTACATTCTACTATCTTGGAACTATTGAATGAGAGATATCAGATTTGCGGTATGAGGTGAGCATTATGGTCGATCGGCTGACCCGAACAAAAATCTCGCTTCTGAACAGAGCCATGGGATTGCCCTGAACAACAAATTTTACCTGCTAGCGGGTTACGCCACTGTTTACTGAGGACGTTCGTCGCCGTTTTAAAAATATTATGTGTAGCGCAATCACTAATATGTCCGAAATAACCCTATGAATCCTAAGACCTTACCTTTAACGCGTCTCGTGAAGTTATGTATGGTATAATATAGAATATCACGTTTATCACTCCACCGACGAGAATAATCACGATTTGTCCGAGTATGCCAAAGCCGTTTTGCAATCAGTATCCGATGGTGGACACTAAGCAGTCATAACGGATGCTAGTGTGCAAAGCATCAGGTTAAAATTATCAAATCTAGGGATTCAAAAAAATTTGAATTCCGTATATTACTTCTAATAGCATAGAAAAATTGCCTTAACAGGCAGTAGGAACTTCAAAAGGAGAATGTCAAGGAAGTCTTATTGACGTAACCAGTTTTTTCTATATTCTAAAAGAATTCTCTGATACTTTAGAACTGGGTTATGAAACTTTCATGCCCAACTGATATATGTGTCGATAGTTTGAACTTATAATATCAATGATCGTGTGTTCGTTTTCTTTGTTGTGGACAGAACAAGGGTCGTAGGAGTGCAGCGCAATCTGGGATTGGTAGTGGAGACTCCGTTGTGATGATCGAGGACGAAGATGGGGGTAGCCCAGCGAAAAAGATGCATCTCTATCCTCATCATGGAGGTCTACAAGATGGATCAGGCTCGACTGGCCACCACGATAACTCGAAGTCGGATCTCGCCGATCACTTCTGTCCGGGTTTGTGGATTTTTTGCGAACATTAGTTTCATTCGTAGAATATTTGTACTCGAACACAAGCGGCATTCATTTTTAAATATACTTATAGCCAATTTTAAGAAGTATTATTGTCGGAATGTCTAACTTAAGTTCATCTCGTAATGTGGATTACATTAATATGTGCTACTATTGTTGTATTACACAAGTACCGACATCTGGTTGGGAGCAACTGCAAAATGACGCCAATAAAAAAACTGCATTATGTAAGCCTTTTATCATAAATTTTACACATTTAGGATTTTATTTAAATACAACACAAATAAGGGGAATTCACTTGGCGTTCCTCATATAAATCTATTCGCTTCACCCAGGTTTTTTTTCGCATAAATCTGACCCTATTTTTTAAATGACGCCACAGATATTTTGTCAACTGTCGGTGAATTGTTGTAAACTGAGAATCCCCGGGCTAATCACGAAAGAAATTTACATCTTAAAGAATTTATTGTATAGTGCGGCATGTGAGCCGAAGGCATTATTGACTGTGTTTATTGACAAAACTCTTTGTTTGAAGACGACGTGACGCTTCCCTGTAGCCAAAATCGTCGACATGTTTGCAGAACATGTGGTTTCAGCAAGATAGTTCAACACTCGCATAATTAAAGAATCACTTGGTTTAGCGGCCGATCTTTTGGCGGAGTGACATCTAATGGCTCTAGAGACATTATAACATATTTCCACTTGACTTCTTTTAATCCACGGACGGTGAACAAACTTCTAGTATTGGCGCCGCTATTTTAGGGATAGATGTATATGAAAGAAATCGCCAGTATTTGGATGAAACGCATAACATCAAGGGAGCCCATTTCACTGAAGTGCTAAAAAAAATCGTCTTCTAACGCGTTCGGCTACCTTTACTCTGCGAATATAAAATTATTCGAAATTACCTTTTGATTTAGCGTTAAGGATTTGCACTCACTAGAAGGTCTAGCCGAGGTGAATTCCACTGGACTTATCTGGGTTTTCTCTAACAGACCTAAAACTCAGCCTTTTTTAAAGCGAAATATATTGTATAATTACTATGATCTGGTCCAAGTTAATACGTTTAGCGTGAGAAGATCTTGTCGTTGGGGTGTTCGTAACATAAAATGTTCTAAAACTTCTCTCTCTGTCGGCAAACACAGGTAAACAAACAAATATAAAACGGCTAAAATTTGATGTAGCGGCAATGTTTAGACCTGCCTTTGGTGTTATGTAAACTATATAGAAATAAGAATTTTAGAAAAGAGAAACGTTTTACTTGAATTATTACAAAAATCATAAAAGCTGTATGCAGCTTTTTTGCGGGTGACTCTTTGATGGGGATATACACATATCTACATATACCCCATTATTGTTCATATGAAGTTGTATTAACGCTTGTCCTTGTGCTCGGTTTTAGTAACTATCGTCAGGGAACCAAGTGAGATCGATAAGGGCGTTTTCTCTGTAAAAGCGAAGGAAGTCCGGATCGGGTCATTCCTTCTCAAAGATCGCGTTGTCACCTTTAGCAGTAATCACTTAAAGCTAAAAGTGCGACCAGTTGACTCGAAGTTCGAGGAGGTGAGCACCGCTACAGTTATTCACTAGGATATCAGATCGGCCGTTGTCAATCACCTGTGCTCTTTAAGAGAAACTATATTTTCTTATTTCTCATATTTGATTAAAGTAACGGCTTTGTGTAATCGCTGCCTTAATGTTGATAAATAAGCAACCCCATCCTTTTCGTTCATTTTTACCTTCGTTCAAATGGTATCATAGGTGGAGCTAGAATTCGGCAATGGCGAGATCATAAAGGTCGTGTGGGCGCTGGACTATGATACGCCAGCAGCTCTTTTTAATTTTTCGCCTAATGCCGGAGCGCGTATTCGAGGCCAGTTGCGCATGAAGGATGATAGTCGCACGAAGATGAGCAACGATGCACTGGCACCATTCTTTGATCCTAGCGCCACCTCAGAAAAGCGAAAGAGAGTTATAATAATTTTGGAACAGGTGAGTGTGTGGTGACCTCAATATATACAAAGCCTTTTAAGCAGCAATCTATTTACTTATTATTCGTTAGCTTCATGTTTGAGGATTCGGAATAACACCCTTTTTGCGATTATTTATTCGAAAATTTAAATATAATATACTAAGTAGATCATATTTTCGGCGCCTTTAGTATGTCCAAATGGCGTAGGGCGCTAGAATGACGGTTAACAATTGATTTGTGAATCCATTTTACCCGATATTATGCGATGATACGATAGTTGTTAGCTTTTTGATTTGCTTGTTGATCAAAAAGTCTTTGTAGTAATATGCATCGTAGTGGACCAATCAGCGCAGCCCTTACCAACAGTTAAAGCACCACGGTTTATTTTTATGCGGTGTTGCAAAAGCGAGCAATTAACTTGCCTTAGTTTTTTTAGCTAATTTTTAGCCCAACTATCATGTCCTCGTTGTTGCTTTGAGCTAAATCAATTCAGATGGAAGCTAAATTCAGGTTGCGCTTGTTGTGTAGTATTTGCGTTATTTCTAATTGTTTTTTTTTACAGAAACTCCGCGATCTAGATAGCGAGCGTATCCGAAGTTGTTATCAAAGCCCAAAAGATTGTCTCAAAAAAGAGTTTGCTGAAAAACTGTTGAGCATGACAAAGCCGGACTGCCTGGAATACGAGACCCCGGTACCATCAACCGGTATGTACCTATGCGATTCCAATACTAAAGCAATTAATGTTGTCTGTGAATCTTTAGCAATGGATCAGCTTACTAATAATTTCAAATACGTTATGACAGTAGAACAAGCTGTTTTTTTTTTATTTTATAGGTCTATAGCTAAAAATGTAAAAGGTCTGAGTGTATTTTGTGCTGATGTTTTGCTACTATGCTGTTATATTTCAGCGGGCGATCCCAAACCAAAAGGCGATGGCGCGATGCTGGCGGCTGGGTTTAACTCGATCAAAAAGCCTGACATTAGCCGGCCACCGGTCGCAGTGGTTACGCCGATGAGAAATAGCGATGCCCCTAAATCGTTTATTTCTGACACGAACGTCACCATTGTCAATGCATCAAACCGGCCTGTAACCGTGGTAAACACTCGTAACAATTCTATGGTTACGGCAACAACGCCAGTTCGAAACGGCGTTTTGAGTCAAGACGGTGATGTCCGCGAGTCGCTAGATCCCTGCGTCGACCTCTGCCGTTATCCACCCGAAGGGACAAAAGGTTCGATGATCATCAAGTCGTCCGATCTTCTGACGCTTGACTCTGATACGTTCCTCAATGATACGGTCATTGATTTTTATATGAGTTACTTGAAGAACGCCGAACTTCCTAAAGATCTGTCAGAGAGAGTATTTGTGTTCAATACGTTCTTCTACTCGACACTAAACAAATCGCAAGCGAAGAACCTTACGCCGGAGGAACGAAAGCTTCCATTGACGAAACGGCGGCACGGCAACGTCAAACGTTGGACGAAAGGCGTAGATTTGTTCAGTAAAGATTTTATCGTCATTCCGATCTGTCAGAACTCGCACTGGTTTCTTGTGATCGTCTGCTATCCATGGCTGGTGGCCAAAGCTCGCGGCATTGACTTGAGTTCTCCGGCTAAGGTAGAGCCCGATGAGGTGAAGAAAGAGAGCAGTCCCATGGAGGATGATGTCATAGCTGGGGCAGTTGTGGGCACGACGAAGGGGCTGGTTGCGTATGAGGACTCGGAGGATGGCGAAGATGCAGGTGACGGCACTCAAGCGAAAGAAGAAGAAGTCCCAAATAGTACGCTTGGACCCGGTGGCGATACTAAAGGAGTAACGGGGGCTGCGGCCGCTAATAATCAGGAAATTGCCATGGCTAACGCTGCAGTGGTAGATAACAAATTAGCGGCAACGACACCAGCAAAAGCGGCAATATACATATTCGATTCGCTTCGGGGAAGCGTCTCGTGCTCCAAAGTCTATCAAACTGTTCGGTAAGGGCTGTGTTCTAATTTGAGTTATAGGGATAAAATAAGACAGAGAATGACAACGAGAAATTGCTTGCCAAAAGAGGCCGAGTTTTGAATATGCAAGGCCTCCTACCCAATAGATAAATTATGGAGGCAGTGGTTAATGTTAGCCGAAACTCAATAATTTTTGTGTGCACCGCAAGACATAAGGAGTAAGGAGAGAATTTCTAAGGATAGATTGGTTGGGAGGCATTGAGCTTATTTACAGTATTATGTTTATAATGTTGATCTCGAGAACTTGACGACTTGTCTGTGACAGAACGTGTTGAAATGTTAATTAACTTCAAGCTCACTGCTCGAGGTGATTACTATTATTATGGGCAGCGAAGATCCGAAAGAGCAGATGCCGTGTGTGTAGCTTGTAGTTTGGTATTAACGCGAGATCAATACAACGCTCCAACTGCAACTGACATGGTTGTAAATAAGTCTACTTTTTTATTTGAAATATTATAATATCAATGAAAACGCCGTGGTACTTACATACATGGCGTACGAGCATTCATGAGATAGATAATGTGTTTTTGGCTTTTTCTTTTTTGTTTATTGCAGGGACTATTTAACAGAAGAATTTCTTGACAAGAAAAAAATTGAGTGTCTATTTGACTATGGAACGATGCGCGGTTATTATCCAGTATGCCCACAACAGACAAACTTCCACGACTGTGGTATATTTGTTTTAGAATATGCAAAGAAGTTTTTACATAATCCACTGACAGTAGAACAGGCTAGCAGCTTACAAAACTTTAAAGACCTGTTCGATCCCGTCACTGTAATGAAAAATCGTAGGATCGAAATCTCCAACGTAAGTAATTCCTTATTTCCAATGTAACCTTTTTATTTTACATAAGTTGCAATTTGAATAGTCGAAACACAGTTCTTTTTCTTTTGCTCAAATTAGCTCAATTATGACTTGTTTAAAGCGATACATGATATTTAGATTTACAAGCCTGCAACTTAATAACTTAAAGCCAGAAATCGTTCAAAGTACCGCCAATTTTTTATACCTAGCACAGGCTTCAGTCCCCTTTCTGTAATTGTTATATTCTGCATTTGTTCTCGACGTCTCACCGGAAGGTTTTGTAAGCTAATGTTATGGTTTGCTACTATAATAAGCTGCTTATTGAGAATCGTCGTGCGATGCTAGCAGACTGTTTTTAAAGACTTTCAGTTTCAATAATGAAAAACATGTACATTAATTAGAGAAATACGTGAAAAGTCAGGGAGCGATTTGTATCATTGACAACATATTTATGCGCCAATATCGCTCAGTACTAGAGTAACGACCATCAAACGAGCTAGTTAGATAACTGAGTTGAAATATGACGTTCTATACTTCCAGATTATCCTCAAGCTCCACGAAGAGCAATATCCCACCAGTAAGTTCCGAGCCGAGTACGAGAAATACACGGCTAGACAGCGCGGTGTGGGCGGCCCCGGTGTAGGAGAGGGCTCGACGTGCCTCATTCCATTGTCTGGTGATCGATCTCTCCCTGAGGGTAGTCGACTGATCGTTGTCAGTAACGCAAACAGTCAACAACAACGGCAGCAGCAACAGCAACAATCTCAGTCCGGAACACCAGCCAGAGAAGGAGCGACACCCATTCGGGCTAAATGAGCAGCGAAAATAATCACGGGAATCCTCAACCCAGGACTGTTTCTAGCCAGGCGGTTGTGGAATGCGGCGAGTGGGTCGGTTATCGTGATGATTTTGCATATTCTCAATATTTAGCCGGGTGTCTATAGCTATCGGCGGTGGTGGCCCGACTAATGGTAGGTATTCATGGTACATGCTTCCTCAACGATTGTGGTCTCATGAAGCCTGTCACAGACAAAGCCAAGGATGGTAGAAATTCAAGAGGAAGAGGACTGGGGCTTGTAGGTGCTATTGCTGTCTAGGCAGAAGTTTGTGCTGGTACTAAAGACGACGCCAGTGGCGACATGCAGGCACGGTAGTTTCATCGCTATATGCAAAAATAGCCCATCAAATGATGTGTGCTCGTTGATCTATTTCGAAACGAGTTGAAAACGCATTAGCGGTCATCATTTTGTTAATTTTGTGCAAAAATGGAGGTATATGGACCCCGACTAAATCCGTGTCGTACAGGGACGTAATGTTTATTCATGGAGGTGAAACATTAGTGCCGAGGAATCGATTTATATACATAGCGTTGGTGGAAGATTATATAGATATAACTTGTACGGTGAATGATGAGCAGAAAGAGCAAGGGCATGGTTTAAATGGTCGCTGCAAATGAGCCAGAACGGTAGATAATGAATATATACATCTATTATATAAAATATATGGAGAGGGTATTTAATGTAGAGGAAATCGTGTGCAGAGGGACACACACACGTAGACACATACACATGTACACACACACACACGTACACACACACGTATACACGCACACATACACACACGCATGCACGCACATACACACACGCATGCACGCACGAACACACACGCATGCACGCACGAACATACACGCACACACACACACATACACACGTACACACACGCTCACACCCACACACACACGCTCACACCC
>NW_019215093.1:0-27652 GCF_002532875.2 Varroa jacobsoni | reverse complement strand
GTATTCATCGAAAAAAAAAAAAAAAAAAAAAAAAAAAAAAAAAAAAAAAAAAAAAAAAAAAAAAAAAAAAAAAAAAAAAAAAAAAAAAAAAAAAAAAAAAAAAAAAAAAAAAAAAAAAGCTGCTAAATGGGGAATATATACAATTTCATTTTTGAAACATCCGATAATAGCGTGTACCTAAATAGTGACAAAACTAATCAAGGGTACATATGATATACATGTTTTGTCTTAGAAGTTGAGCCGACGAAACTTGAATTGAGGCCCCTGTTATCGAGATAAAAAGGACAAACTAAAAAATATTCACATAAAACGGAAATAACAGCAAAATAGATTTATCACAAATAGCTTTTACGAAAAATTTCCACTAGTGCAAATATAATAATAATAATAAATAGATAATTTTGCTTTGCTATAATTATTATATTCATGCAAAATTATGCTCACCTATCAATCATCTATTGTTAACTATGTAGTAATAATAGGTGTCAATCAAGTAATTTCCTAAAAATAACTAAAAGCCCTAAGTCAGGTTTTGTATTTAACAACGCTATTTCTATTTTCGGTATAAGGATCACTCGTGCAGTATGTTCTGTGACATCTATGAAAAAAAAAAAAAAAAACTATGCGAGAGGCATTTTTCTAGTGAATGGTCAGTAGGAGATCGACGATATGCATGAATCAGCTAAAACATCTTTTTTCGTTCGAAAAACGATCGCAAAGGCACGAATGTGGCGAAACCTAAAAGGCCATGGCGTCGTTTGCGTCCTGGGTCCAACGATACAAGTAACAATATTTTTAGCCATCCAGCTAGGGCGGCAGTTTCAGAATATAGTCAAGACCAACCTGGCGTACATCAAGTTCTCGTCAGTTTCTGTCAGTCCAGTGGAGCTGAGTGTCAAGGATTGCGTTGAGATTCAAGAAGAATATACACTCGGTTGCTTGCCTAGTTTGCCGGGGCCCCCTGCAGTCCTGCTCCTTTCATTTTGCCCCCAGCAGCCTCCCGATATTGAGTCCACTTTCAACCGATTTCCAAGACGAAGTGCCAAGACTGGCTGGTGTTTTGTCTTTCGCTTGCCAAGATGCCTCGTTTTGTCTTTCTTTCTTTTTTACGCCCTTTCCGTTTTCAGTCTACTGCCATCTATACGAGTGTCCATATAAGCGTCGATCACACGCTGCCTCCTCCATACGCCTTCTTCTCCGCTTTATTTTTCCTTTTTCCTCTGCCTGTGCAAAGGTGTGCGTGTGTGTGTGTCTGTATGTGCGAGAGCGCGTCGCACTTTCGATTCCGTTGTCTACGTGAGCAATTGCTTATTTTATGGTCAAAGCGTTTAACGAATGGCTTAGTTTAGTCGGTCGAGGGAAAACCAAGACATCGAGAACGAGAAAAAAGCCTAGCAGGCAGAGAGGGGAAAGGGTTGTTTGTTTGTCAAAAAAGAAGGGGAGCATAAGGGGTATCCTCCTTAGTGATAATGGGTTGGCAGGCAACGCGTCGTGTGCCTATAGCGCGGACGCGGACGCAGACTCAGGTGAGGGGCTATGTTTAAACGCCGAGCAAGAGTAAAGGAGAGGGCAGCGCTTGAGAACTGGCGAGAGAAAGAAGGAAAAGAAGGGGATTGGGCCGAAGTGTATGGCAGTACCATCATTCTTCGTTAACAACTGCCACCCAGCCGGCAGGCTCCCAGGACGCTTCATCGCACGGAAGCATCTTTCTCGACCCCCCCACTACAATCCAGCGCCTAAAACCTATACGCCTGCGGACGTTTCACAAAATGCTATGACCCGCTCCGCGGTTACCATCGTTGCCGCTGCTGGTACTTCTGTCCCCGAGTCCACAATAGCCACAGTTAAAGACAAGCAAGCGGATTCGAGAACTAAAGAAATGCTGTCACCGTTGTTACGTTCAGTAGGACGTGTGAACTGCGGGTAACTTTTTAGAGAATGAAGGATCTATCTACCCTACGCTATGCTCATAGTGCCTAGTCTTCTCTCTGCTATTAGAGTCTTCGCTGGTCTGGCCTCTTCGCAAGCATCGTTTATACTGATACTGTCCACCTACGTGGCCGCTTGGTGCATTTTTCGTTCGCATCTGAACGGGCTCGACTCATCGGTTGCCGCTGTAGCTAAGACTTGCGTATGCCCCCAGCTTCCGGCTACGCGAAGCAGACCTCTGTTTGTCCGCCTGCCTACTTACTATTCGCATACGCGTCTATCGACTTGTTTTTTAAAGACGCGATCAGCCCTAATGCCTTTAGGTAATTACGCTTGCGGAAACGAGATCACAGCAGATGCACTAATTTAATTATAATATAGCAGTGCATTGTAAAGCAGATACACTGTTACCAGTTTATATAACCAGTGAGCGATGTTTATTTGGACTATCAGAAGCTTATAAGCCATAAGTAACCTTTTGATATTATCTGCATATACATATATATATATATATATATATATATATATAGGCAGCGTATTAGATATCACTGCAAACTTTAACAATGATCTGAAGCATCTACTGTAAGACATACGCAATTATAAAGATTAATATAGATCTTGCAACAAATATGCATATAAACCTATCAAAAACTCTATACAACAAAGTATCGAAAAGAAATGTATTGTGGAATAGATGTCGAAAGTGGCCTAAAAAGCTAATAGCAGTTTTGTGACGTGTGAGTCCTTGCCTCCCTCAATCAATTCCTCTCAAAGGCACTTTCTCTGATACGTCTGATTATTCTTTTTAGCGGAGCGAGACACTTCATGAAGAGTCGCACCGCATCTTCGTAGATGTTGAACTAGCTGGTTGCGCAGATCCAACACGAACATGGCAGTAGTATCACCAAGAAGTGCTTGAAAGAAAGTCGAACATTCGTGTACTGTATTTGCAGCAATGAAGTCAGCCAATGAAAATATTTCAGTGCCGAAGAAGAACGTGGGAGATGAACGGGACCACTACCGGCTGGAGTCAATGGTCCTCTGGAGATTCTTCTATTTCCAATGAGGTCTCACGGGGGCTACATCGACATAGTACAATTGGCTCGAACTCCAGCTGTTTCTACTGATTCCGGCATATACTTGAAGGTGTATATAACAACGGAGGCCGAGGACTTTTCGGTTACGCCTTGTACGGCCTTTCACGGCCCTAGTTCACATGGCGCGAATCTGCTTGCAGGTGTCAACATATAGAAACGAGAGGGGGAACTAACGTAGATAGCAGCTTAGATGAGGCCGATCGAATATCGAGAGACAAGACAGGAGAAAAGCGGGAAGAAACGGCTGAGGGGCGCGCGCTGCCTGAAGGCACCGAGACGACTGTTCTGCGTTAGTATCTGTAACTTCAGCCTACATAAAAGAACAGAACTCACTGGCATGTACATATATGTAGACGTAGAGAAAAACACTTCTGCACGAGAACTTCCATACTGTGACAGTCTGTTTTCAGCAACACATTGCGTCGTTGGTGTCCGTTGTGATCGTAACGAAAGCGTTGGCTTTACAGATTAGAGTAGCGGTTGCAACAGCGGCAGTGCTAGTTATAGAAATGCGAAATTCGTGTGACGACTACTTCATACTTTTACCTTACGGTAGTCTGGTAGAACTCTCTAAAATGCTATCCAAATCCATACTTGTTGTATACGTCGAATTTTCCTTGCTTCGTCTTGTCCGCAAAGAAGGCTTTGAAGCAGAATGGGTCCAAGAAAAAAAGCAGGCCGTGGGCCGCCGATGACTCGCTAGAGACCAGCGCACCGAAACTGTACTTCGCCGACCCGTTGCACTTGCCGATACGCCGTACGCGTTTGCTGCTTGTCGCAACGTGGTGCCAGTAATCTTATCTATCTTTGCAAATCGCTGCGTTTTGCAAAAATCGAACGAGCTAGTGGCAATGTTCGTGAGCCCAACCGGCGAGCCTCGGAGTCGCGCGGGCGACCTAGATGAAAAATCATCATCCTGTAATGGCACTAGCAACGGCATATATAACATTAACTGTCGTAACAGCTGCAGCTGTGGGTCCTGCAAGGCCTAAACCCAAAGATTTTAACGGCGTTACTGCCACGATTGCTACGCGATCTACAGCGCTTACGCTACCCCCCACCACCACTACTACTATCATTGTCATCACCATCAGCAGCAGCACAAATAGCGCCACAATTGCTATAAACACCGCATCCCAAGTAATGCACGCATGAGAGCAGGAAAAAATCGAAAGCGTAAAAGTAGAGTTTAGCAGAGGAAGATAGGAAAATATATAGTGAGTGATGGATTAGATACGGCAACAACGACAAGGAATAAAGATGGGCGTATGGGACTACGAGAGATTGACGAACGTACTACAAAATGAAGATACGCGCACATGGAAAGAATAGTGAAATGACGATTAAATAGGTAAAATGGGCAGATCGGAACGATGCGAGAGGCGGGGGCAGCAGTAGAGAGATAGTGAGAGACGAACGCGAATATAAACTATGGCTGGGGTCGTGTCGAAGTTTGCCACAGGAGGAGATCCGGCAAAAGCAAATCAGAAAAGAAAGCATTGCCGTTTGTTTTCTACGAAGGAAACTAAGCTTGGCGACGGATGTATGGGCCTAGGCAAGCAGCATTGGCCTTTTTTTATTCATAGCAATGACATTGGCGACAGCCGCTTCGCCCGCAAGCTGAACGCGTCGATGTCGCTGAACATTCGATTGGCAGAAAAGCAAAGGAGGTGGGACGACAAGGTTGGACTATGGAAGAGGAAGAAATGAAGCATACTTAGGCCGAAGAAAGAGCCAAAAAGAAGGGGGCCCTGCCCATAGTTGGCTAACGAGGCATGGGCAGAAAGGAGTACCACTTGCAGAAACACGACGCCTGTGCACTTCTGTTCTGGTTAAAGACAAACCCATCGTTGGGAACACTGCACGAGGGTAAGTAAAGAAAGTAAGATCTGTAAATCTACGCTTGTCTATGAGGAGAATGTGCCGGAAAAATTGCGCGGTTAGCTAAACCAATGTGGATATAAGGGACGTAATAAGGAACGAGACAGAGCGGCTGGGGGACAGGAGGCAACTTTTCTCAGACTAATAAGTGATGGCTGTCACAGATCCCAGCCGGAATCTACATTAATCGAACGACCGGTTTTCGGGCGCATATGTCAGCTCGCAATTGCTGCGCTTAGGGGTTAACTGAGATTATTCGGTGAAGTGAGCAGCGATGCGACAGCTCGATAAGAAGGTGGAAAGTGCTCCCTTGGCAGCCATTAGGGTAGGGAACAAATACGTCTTTGTGGAGGGTCCCATTTGTCGTATGTTTCGAGATTAGTTACGTCAGTGAATTTTCGACAACCGTTGTGTCAGATTAGTCACTTAGTAGAACTATCGCTGATAAGACTTACATGTTGTCTTATACCAGGTATATCAATCTTTGTCCTGTTTCGAATTAGAACATGTTCTCAGTGTCAAACATAGCTGCGTTATGTCTATAGCAGATAATTATATTTTCTCGTTTAGTCAGAAACTTGTTGGCTGAATATTGCATTTCAATACGATTGTACGTACAGATACCTGTACGCGTAACAAAACAGATATTTTTTATTGTCCGTATCTCCGATTTTTGATCTAATTGAATCGAATTCGCCCTACATTACCACCGTTGCTTGAGCATTAACTTCAGAAACTATAATCATGCCCGATTGATGATGATGCTTCACGCAGCAGGGTACGATGATGTAGAGTTTATGTAACACGTCACGCAGGACGGTAACGAAGGTGGAAATAATTTTCTTCTGTCACCGTTCTAGGCATGCGTGAATTCCAGCTAGGTAAGATGGCAACTCTGTACATATAGGTAGGTCGTTAGGCAGTCGCTGCTTACCCAACTCAACATATGTAGACGCGTCGCTTATGAATTGTGTTTATTTGAGATGGATGATAATATCTGCGGTGTGATATAGACAGCTTCTGTGATAGAAGTTGGGTGAAACACCGACAGCAAAGCAAACAGAGGGGCGCTCAATTAACCAGCTAGGCAAACGGGCAGGCCTTTATGGCAAGGCCGCCTTTCTACGGTCTTCTATGGTGGTGTAACTGGCAACGAGGTGTCATCCACAGCATCGCGCTCCCGAGTTAGAGTGGAATAGCTCTGATCCGGTCTCTTTAGGGCGGATGGTCGAGTGAGCCGATGGTTGGCCGCCCATATTTCAGCCCATTATCCTGTCGCCAACCGGCGGTAGCCCTTAGTCCGCCTTGGCCCGATCAGCAACGCTAGAGCCTGCTCCATCTCGTGCCGCTGAATGCACTCTACAGCGCCGAGCCAGAGATGGAAGCGGTTCCGCGTTGCGTGCGTTCTCTCGCGACGTAGGGTACTTCGTTGTAGGGTAACTATAGCAACTCGACGATGACGACGATGCTGAGAAGAGACGGACTTCTGGGACGAGCAGGGCGCCAGAGCAGGACACGACTGTCACTGCAACGACGTGCTATGGCCATGCAGTAGTACTGGCAGCACTGTCGGCGTCGGTATTGCAACTGATCCCCAATAATTACTAACGATATGTCTCAAGCAGACACGTTTTCGCATGATATCAGCTCCCCCGCCGCCACTTGCGTAGTCCCTTTCATAGTGTTGTGCCCGGGCTGCGGACAGGCGACGACTGCGGTTTCTACGTCCACTTCCAGCTGAGTGGTTTCGTATTGGTGTATCTAGCATTCCTAGCCACATCAACGTACACATGGGCACATACACACGATTCAAGTGACCCTGGATTGGCACCCACAGCTGTAGCGCAGCGCACTACTTGCCTAATTGTCCGCGCAAGAAACCTACTCAGTAATGGGTCGAAAAAGGAAGAACGGGTCAGTTTAGTGTCCCGTCAGCAACACGCCTATGCTTACCTACCAACCAACTTGTGCGAGTGGATTGCCGCCCTATCATAGTAATGCGTGCAGACTTGCTAACTCTGCGTGCCAGTACGATTCCTTTCCTATCTAACAATATACGTCACTGGCAGATGTACGTGGCGCGACGAACTCCCACACTGAGGGTACGAAGAGGAAAGAAAAACACTGTGATAAAATGGGAAGACATTTTTCCCGCAAGTCGGTTAGAAGGTCTGGCGGTGTTCGGAACTTATTTCCTCCTTCTTGATGTATCGTCAAGCACTTTCCTATATTGCCGTTGTTTGAAGAGATGCGTAGAAAACGAACTCGACTGCATGTGATTTTGTGATTTCGCGCCGACAGTGCGACAACTTGTTATCCCTTAATTAGTACGATCAATGGCGTTTACTTAATGACTGCCCCTTACAAACGCGTACACACAGATCTACATACGCTCACCGTAGCGCAGGCCTGCTACAGAAACAATTGTTTGAATAGGATACTTATTTTCGAAAGATTTTGTAATAAGCGCGTGCTCGTTTTCGTGCGTGTTTTGTTGTTTGCTGTTACCTTGGAATAACCCATCGTAGCCCTAGGTTACAGGATCCGCTAACCAGCCAGACAGATTGAAGTGTCCCGAATCGAGTTTCTCGGCACATAGAATTCACGTGACGGTGAATGCACCAATAGTTATATACAAAAAGCGCAAAAGCAATAAATTAAGGCATCACATATGCACATAAACGGGGCAATACTGCTGACCATCAATACTTCCGCCGCGGCTGTCGGCGTTGTTGACAACTATTCACGCTGGACGAAACGACGAGGGTACTATGGAAGGAACGAAAGCGTGCAAAAAGAAGTCGGACAAACGACGCAGACAGACATACGTATAAAGAGATTCCATATAAGGGAAACAAGGGATGGAGGGAGAGTAGTAACGGCATCAAAAAGAGGGAGAAAAAGAGTGAAAAAGTAGGACACATCGAGCTGTGCTCGCGTATGCCGAAGAGGGAAAATGGGTGAGGAGCGGACCTGCACGACCCCTACAAGCAAACCTGCCCCGAGCAATAGTCGGGTGCGGATGGGAGGCACCGTAAAAGAAGGCTCGTCGGCAGATGGAAACACCATGAGGTTAGGTACGAAGGATGGGCCGGCGCGACATGGTTACAGCTGTGTTTCACGCGTCCATTCCATGGCAATACTACCGACGGTGGTCTGCTGATAGGATCAGGTATAAAAAAGCAATAGTGGAGCAGAGGTGAAAAGCACACTCAAACGACACACACATAGAGAACGCATTAGAGTGCTGCAGCTTAGCAATACAATGGTAATAGAGGTGGCAGCGGCAGTAGCAGCCTGCTATCGCTACAGATCGACCGGACGCTCTCCAGTGCATGGTAGAGTGTCAACGCCAGTAATAGAGTGGCAACTATAAAATGGCAAGTGGTGACAGAGGGCTCTTCCGAGAAGAGTGGAGCAAGGCCCTGCAGAGCGACTAGCTTGCTCTTGGATGACAATGCCAGCCATCCGGATACAATAGGCTGATCGGAGGAGGGACGGCCTCAGTACAAGGGACGGGATAGGAGAAGCACGGCGACTGACAGTATCACTCCCAATAGTAAAACAACAGAATAGAAGCTCGACGTGCAATAAACATACTGAGCAAGCTCAAGATGGACGGGCGAGGGGTTAAGAGCCGCCCATAACAGCAGCGAAGCCCGATCACAAGCAGGACCAGCAACGCCCCTGATGGTCACTGAGTCGGTTAGCCGGTTGGTCGGCTGGTTGGGAGATGCCCATACACGAACTCACTTGGTTGTCGTTTGTTCGAGCGTTGCCTGTTCCCTCAGACACGGTTCCGAATAGATTGCGCGTCATAGTGTGGGCGCAATGTGGAGTGCCCCGTGCTTTGTCGTTTTCCTCTTGCACCAGCACAATCCTTGTTGAAACAGGACACGGGATATCCTCCTCACTTTTCTTATCGGTTCGTCGGCTGCGGGAGTTCCGGCTCTTCGACCCGTGCCCGCAAACCTCGCATTCAACCCTCTTCACGCATCCCTGTCACAAGTCAGTTTGTCCACCCGTCCGTTTGTTCGCTTGTCCTTCTGACCGCGGCTGCCGCCGGCACGGGCAGTTAGTACTCGGATGCACGTCCTCTACCAACCAAATCCTCCCCGCGCCGCTCAGTCAGGCTTCGAGAGCGGCTTTGGCACTGATATGAGAAGCTAGACATTAAAAGGCCGGCGTGCTGAACACAATCAGTCCTGACTTGACCGCTGATCATCGCTTCTCTTGCCCAGCTCGGTGACTACTGAGTAGCTACTTTGGCTGACTTGACTGGCCATTGGGTGGGAGGGCGGAACGAGCGCTGGCTCCAATAGATGAAGGTGCAGCAATGAGCAACGGAAGAAGTTAGACGAAACTAAGGGCGGGGCAAAAGATGGATAAAGCGAAAGCTGACAAATGGAGCGGAACGGAACAACAACAATTGCTTGTTTGTAGTGGGTCGTCATATGCGTTTTTGTGTGTTTAGCGAAGCTTTCGCCACATCAGGAGCTTTTTGTTGTGCATGTGTTTATTATATTGGGAGAGGGTATATATGTACACGTTCTCCTACAATGGAGGCTGACTCAAACTGGGCTTCTGGCTGAGCTTCACTGACCCTACAGGAACAACGTGGCCGCAAAAGGCTAACGGCGAGTAGAGAAAAGTTGCAGGGCGGAAATTGTTCGCTTGTATCAGACAGGACCCGGACATGGTCGGACCCGAGGTTCTGAACGGAATGAACTCCTTGCTTCCTTCTTTTTTCCGCCTGAGCTTTCTTTACCAAAAATGGTTTCATAATAACAGCTCTAATCTTCTTTAGCTTAAACTATTAAAAAACTATTAAACAGTTAAAAACTATTTTGTGCTTCTTGCCTGATTTTTAAAAGCGTACTTTCTATGACAAGTTTTATACCATGTGGGCTCAAGCGTGATGACGATTGGCTATGTATCCGGGTGAACGCATGAGCCGAGTTCCGGCTCCTAAGCATCTGGAGAGGCGGCAAGTTTCATCTGTCTATCCGTTAGGCATATTGTCCTTATGGGTTTATCGACGCTAGAAGGTTTTAACGTTTGTGAAAAAGCGTTGCGTTTGCTTGCTACTTTATTTGCACCATAAATACTTAGCTTTTGCTCCTTTTAGCGTGATTGTATCTTCATATGAACAATCTTAGTATTTGAAAACCTAGGACAAACCTTACGTCTATTTGAACGTAGGTGTCGACTAGATCCAGCAAATGTCTTGGACATAGAGATAAAATCAAGATGTTAAAAAATATTTTTACGTTTAGTTGATGTAGATCACCAGCCCTTGGTTGACAGCGGTTTTAAAAATGCATGGAGAACCTTATGTCTTGCAATTGGATTACAGGTTACCGTACATAACACAAATAGCGCGTTTGCTGATCTGACAGAATTCGTTTTTGGTACGCCTCACATACAAATCTACATTCATCTTTACAACGGTTGACTAGTGTAAAGTCTTGTGTCGCTATAGCTGATTCAAGCAGAACGTTTTTGTGTGTGTGTCCTCGATTGTGATCAGATTGTGTCTTTAGACATATCTCATCGTTCTATACCACTCGCCCTTTTCTCGTTTTCTCATTGAACATTCACTCATTGAACGGCTGTCGCAGATATTTTGCGAGCTCGACCAGCAAGCAAGCCAGCGGCAAAGCTCAAAAAGTCAAGCTTCCTCCCCATTCGTAGCTCGTCCAATTGTCGTTATACCGCTGTACCTTCTTCGTTCGTAGCGTTGCACTGCTCTGTCGATGCCATACCCTCCAGCGTTAATACTTCTCTTTTTCCTTCTTCACCGTTTTTTTGCGCGCTTTGCTGTCTGCAATTCACTAATGAGCATCCCCTGTTCCATCCCCCGGCTTTTTTGCTGTCATCTTCTTTGTCGTTTTCTCTCTGAGACGATGAACTCTATCAGGATCTACTAGTAGAATGGTCTTTACTGCGCCGTCGCTACTGTTCAAAGTACCAGGGTTCGTGAACGCATTCGCTCGCGACCGACTGAACGACTGCTGCCCCGCTCATAGCAGCAACCCAGCGGGAAATTCGAGGGGAACTAGGAGAGTGTGGAATAGAGAGGCGTAGGGCCAAAGGAGTGCATCAAGCGAAGGGAGCGATCAAGTGTGCGCTACACCCATTACAGCGCTCAAGATTCTGTCGGTTGGGGGGATCTATTCTTACATTTGAACTGCTCGGTCAACCCAACCCCTTTCTCTTCCTGTCGCTGGCGAAAAGACGTCGTTGACGGAAATTCTTCGAAAACGGGTGCCGAGCCGACAGTGTTAGTGTCCTTGATAGAGTCTGTGCAAAATCCCGGCCAGCGCAAAAATATGAGCGATGTTTCTTTCATCAGAACCGTTTTTCTCACATTCGGAGCGACCGCGGCAGTAGCAGCAGCACAAGACCAGAGTGTTCTCCCCGTCATCCTTCCATCCCTATCTCCTATAATGTCACTAGAACGTCGGCTTTCGTCACGGCTCACGCAGGTCATCGTACGTTTCACAAAACAGGCGGCGGTGATCGTTAGAACTCTTCTGGTGTCCGATCAATATCCGTCAATGGCTCGGCACAACGTACGTGTTAACTATAATTGCGATGGAAACGATGAAGTTGGGTCATTAGAGCATAAGTGGCCACGCTCTTTCTCCATTCCGGGACTCTTCCTCGGATCATGTAACAACGGAACAGGAAAAAAACAATGAAATTGAACTGCAAAAGAAAAACAAGAAAGAATGGCAGACACGTACGTACTGAAGTGAACTGGCTTAGCTTTATTGTTTGCTGGCAGGAGTGAGTGCTCTGCTCGCGCCACGCTTATACAATCCTGTAAACGTTATGTGTTAATTTTGGAAATTAAAATAAAATATCGATTCACCCTCTACTCACGGACGCTTATCAGACGAGGCGGGGTGTCCGAATCCAACGGCCTGTTTACAATAACGCCTCGTAGGCTAAGCCTGGCAGATCATCGGCTGAACTCCGATTTAGTTTTCCCAGTTGGGTTTCTGTAACTCATACGCCTGCAGACAACATGTATAGTGCTGTCTGTTACCCTGGTGCAAGTAGGTAACTAATATTAAAGTCGACTAACCCTAGTTACATTAGTCGTTGCCCTTTCAAACCCTTTCCGCATGTGTATTTTTGTTGAACTCGGAGCAGCGGGTCGCCGCCTACCTACTGCTGCTTTGTTGATGCCGTGAACTTATCAGTTTAATGGCAAGCAATGAAATTGCCGTACGCGCGTCAAGCGTTGTGGCATCGCTTTCGAGCTTCGGAACTAGGGAGTGCACCTCTGATTCGTCTGGGCCTGGGAGCCGCGTTTCTCTTGGTCCGAAAACTACGAAAAACTACGTTCGTTCACTGCTGAGTGCGTTTCCGTGATGTTAGGCTTCTCGGTATATTGTTGGACTAAGGGGGCATAAGAATTAACTTGTGATGCTGTTATGAAGGTGAAAGGGTCCAGACATAACGACGACGCCGCTCGCAGATGCCACCGTGCCTTTGTCATCACTTGGCCGGTTAACCAGCTGCGATCCTTAGTAAGATGTTCAAATTGCATTTTGTCTAGGTATCCGTAAATATGTACTGATACCGTTATATATACATATATGTATATATAGAATCGCTGCAATGTATATAGAAGGTGATAGGAAGTTCATTTGTAATGGGGTGTCACATTGATCTCAGTAACTGAAATTTAGTTATGCCTCTAAAACCCATTGGCCTACTATTTGGAGAGTAACCTAATTAGCGAACTTTTATTCTTTTTTTTGTTTGCCCCTGAAATTAAGAACGCCCTGAAGAATCCTCTAGCTGACATTGTTGCTTTTAGATAAATAGACTTCATCATCTTCATCGTGATTGCAGTAACTACATGTATTGTGCTGAGTTGTTGACAGGTATTGCTCGGACACCCCTTGAACCTCGAGAAAGCTCTTGAAGTGGAAAAACGAAACCCAATGTTTATATGGACAAGTGATATCAGACAGTTGAATACCTCTTTATTTATTTTATACGAGTCAAAATGGAACATGTCTCTTCTTAGAACAAAAATTAGTCTAAGAATATAATCTAAGACACCTATTATTTTTAGTTTAAGAAAAATTTATTTCTCTATATTTTTATCTTTCGAAAAAGGGGTACCAAGAAGTCAAATTGTATATATCTCTATAAGAAAACTGGAGATGATTATGAAATTCGTCCGTAATTGATTTTAATTGTAGTTTGTTTGCTGAAATTAGGATCCTCAGCAGACATGTAGCACCAGTGTCATCTGGATCACATATTTCGAATTTATGCGGAGAACATAGACGAATTTATGGTTAAAGCGATACCCAACAGCTCAGCGTTCCACCCAGCGTGATCCGCCCACGTAGCCATACTCTAAATGTTCTTGTCTAGGTTTTTTCTTTCGCTCTAACAACAATCTTGATGGTGAGGTAGAATTGACGTCTGTTACTAGGTGTTTTAAGTCCAATGCTACCGTATTGCACCAAGTCGGGTGGCTGGCTTCTTTTAACAGTAAAGAACACGTGTCTGTATCTGATTTTTTTGAACCTAGACCACCTTACATAATCCTGAGTTTAATAGGAAACCATGTTACCATTGCGCCATCACGGGAACATGATTAACTCGCAACCAAAGGGCACGCGCGCTACATAAAAAACAGTCTGCGTACAAAATACTATATTGAACAGTAAGAAAAGTGACGAGTAAGGGAAATTATCTGTTAGTTGTATCTTTGGTTTTTGATATTTCTTCTAGAAGCACCTGATATATCACAGGAGACACCGGTAGATGTCGCTGTACGTTTTGAGCACATTTCTTTTCAAATATCATTTTATTGATGAATGCCCCATTTTGCTTCTCGATCATGTATTTTCCAACCTACTTCATAAAACAGCGAAGACATACAACGATTCATGCACCTCTTGTTGCTTTCTGCCTTATTTAGGGCAGGTTTTAATCAGAACCATCGTTTTCCCTTAGCCGCTGCCGTTGCAACCGAGACTAGCTTTGGCAGGCTCATTAATGCTACTTTAAACCCTGGTTGTATGAGCGAACTAGTAATATAGGCTTTTGCTATTAATTTTACTATCATGTTGAAGGCCAGTTGTTCATGCATCTACTGAACTGGAAACGAATCGATTAAGCAGTAACGGCGACGGCAGGTTCACTCAGCCCAGCTTACCAGGCATATAGGCAACGGCAAGAAAGGAAGATGTAACGATGAGGTCCTTACTACTTTACACTGTATACCAACCACATCTAGTAGTCGATCTCACGAGTTCTAAACCGACAAAACTGGATTCGACGACAACACAAAAGACAAGACGGTCGCTAGCCGAGGCACACGGGTCTACACCGACGTAGAGGACTGTACATCAGGGTAGTGCCACAGGTATCGGAAAGGAGCACTAACAGCACAGTAGTCAGCACTAACACGACAGGGTCAGTTGACTAACTCTGTCGTCGATTTTTTCCCAGATATTAGTAATGTGCTAGGACATATTCGACTCATCAATCGCCGTCCGAAAAAGGAAATGCCTTTTTTGCTGGCAGTAATCTGAGTGATATTTAAATCACGCAGTGGAATACTAGCCCTGGATGTCCTGAGCGCCTGCTCAGCCCGACCCGGGCTGATCGATTGGTACGAAGAAGCGCTTGCAAAAACGCGATTACAGATCACCGAACGACCGGTCGCTTAAAGCGATGACCAATCTCCGATAGAGTCATATTTTTTTTTAGTTACCACAATTTCTCAGTGTCGACATATGCGGCGCCAGGCTTATTTGTGCTACCCTTATGAAGGTAAAAACTAGATTACTCGGCGGAAGAGTGGTAACATGAACAATTGTACGATAAAGGTGATATCAAGTGAATGCCGCACCATTCAACCTGTAATCAGGAAGTAGCAACAACCTAACCTAAAACGCATCTCTCTAGTTTGGTATCGTTCGTGTCAATGTTACGCTTGTTCTAATTGATTTTCGAGTAAATAGGAAATACTTTACACTTGTGGAAGTAGGCCAATAATTAGGACACGTCTGGAAAACTAAGGCATTTTCCATCTAACCTGATTACGACTAGTATCCGTATAATTATCGTTAACATCTCCCTTATTGTCATTGTATCACTCACTCTAACCTATAGCAATAGCATTATTTGGTCCCTGCCTTCTTTTTGAGGGTTTATGACGGGTCAGCAGCAGCATCTTGTAGGTATGTAGTAGAGCTTTGAAGCACGGTGAAGTAAACAACCCCCCATGCATATGGTGTCATTCTGTCGAGAGAAAAATGCCGGCGAAAGCAATAGTTTTATGTTGACGAGATCGTTTATAATCACTCAGCAATTGACTTCAGCACCTGCCATATCCTCTAAGCATTTGGAATTATATAAAATCTATGCTTCCAAAGGCATTAATAGTCATAAACATAGAAATGCCAGTACTTGTTATTTTCGTAGCAGATCAATTGTAACTATTTTTGAGGCGTTTGTAATTGTTCATGCTGACCGCCCCAATACTATTGCCCCCGACTATTGCCCACCTGATCATCGGCAAATATCGAATGGTACGGGCAGAACGAATGTACTTTACTACCAGAACATCTCATATAAATACTCGGGAAAAACAATGCATCGATATCATACTATACATACGCACGCCATTTAAAACGAATCCCTCTAGAAGCAAATCAATCGGCGTATAGTCATAACCAATGTACGACGGTTGTTTGTTGCGAATGCTCGCCAATAGGCGAAAACGGCTTTTTTTAGTAATGGCCTAAACTAGTGCTATCATGGACAAGCTAGGACGTCATATTCTGTCAGGCGTATTAACTGGGTGATTTCCTCGACGCTTCCGTGTTGCAAGTAAGTTCACAAAGTAAGATTAGATCCATCCAATTCCAGTGTGCTCAGCCACGCGCTTTTTGCAATACACTCTCCGAAACGGATATCAAAAAGAAAAATCGGACAAAAGGGGAGTTGTAAAGAAAATGCTATATGTTTATATAAATCAGGCCAACGTCAAGTGGGGGGAGTCATAAGGAGACACGTAGACGATTAACGGGGGCGCAATACGGCCAAGAGGATACGGCACATGGATAATAGAGTCTCTAAATAAAATAGATGCTTGCCATTAAGGTTCGGTTCGACAATCAAGTCCGGTCACGCGCTCCGGCCAATGTCAGAAGCAGGAAAGACTATCTAGCAGCAACAACAGGCGAAGGGCAGAAGCTGACTTGATTGGCACAGTTGTAAAACTGAGACATAGATTTTCGGTGCTTAAGTATTCTATTGGTTTACTGACATTTGTAAGTTGTGCCATGTCCATAGAAGTTTGCTGTGGAAAGGCCTGGGCATACAAATACAGGGCAGGTACACGGAAAGACAAAGGTCTTAGACAGTTTTTGATTTAAAACAACTTACGGCACGAATAGGTAATTGTGACTTAAAATAAAGTTGAAACGATGACATTCGAATGATATAGCAAGAATTTCGGACCATTTAGCTGAATGATGCTCTAGACTCTGCATTGAAAAATGTCGAAATTAACATCTTTACTGTTTCGTCACATCAACAAGATGCAACTAAATAGACGTGTTCCTCTTTACGGCAGTTTTGATAGAAATTTGTGTGAGTTTTATATCCCATATGGGCTAGAACAGACATACAAGCTAGTGCCCTGTTCACCTTTAACCTGTTCTGGGAAGTAAAGGCCACAGTAAGTCAGCATCCTATCGTTTATGAGAATAAGTTACGTGAAGTTGTTGGTATAACCCTCGATGATTCGTACATCATTCGAACATTTAACACGACCCAGGTCTCTCTGCCCTGTTACTCACTTACCCTGGAAAAAACGAACTTTATGAGATCGTTCGCCGAATTCTTACGCAGACGTGGATATATCGTAGCAATAATAATTGCAGTTATTTTTCTTCAATTATCTTATTCTGTTCCAACGTGAAAAAAGTGTAGACAGATGGGCAGTCAAGCCGCCAGCGTATTTTGGTTCAGCCGATATTTATGTCTTTATTTCTAGCTGAGGTCCATTGTAGGACGTCTTTCTCGTCCTCATTCTTCCCTTTCTCCGTCCATCTAAGCTACTTCATAGTGCTTTCTGTTGGAGCTACTACTGCTGCTGCTGCTGCTACTGCCGCCAGTAGTAGAAGAATAGTAAAACTAGCTCCTCGCCGGCGTTAGGCTGTCGTGTGTAATGGATGAACGGAAGAGGTGTTCTCGTACCCACCACAGTTGGTAAGATTCTCATGCTTTCGACGCCTGCTTCCGTCTGAATGTTTTGTACATTCGTCCTGCAAAGATCGCTTATAAAAACGATTAGTCCCGACTAGCTATACCATAGTGCCCGTACTGGGCACGAACATCTGGATACGGCGTGTTTTATCTACTTAAACAGTGAGGAGCGTATTCGTAGCACTACAGTCCTGTCTGTACGACGCATCCTATGCATGGCGGCAACTTCACTTTCTGCAGACGCTAGTTTTCCATGATGCTACGACTCTAATGTTAGCATGTATAGCGTAGAGTAACGGGTGATCGTCGTTGAGGCTTGCCTTGTTTCTTCGTTGCATCATTGCTTCGTTCTCTAGCTGCTCGTTTCTCTGCTGGTAATAGTGGTGATGTTTGCGTGGTTATGACTAACAACGGTTTGAGTGACACCCAACGTTTTACCCTGCTATCAGATGAAATGCTTATTCCTACTGCTTTGATTCTCTGCACCCACGATGGCATCCACGTCAACGGCGCTGTCAGCAGCATCAATATCAACAGGAGCGCCATCTTCGGGCGCCGTCCATCAGCAACAATTTCGTTTTCGTCACGTCTCCTACATGCTTACATAAATAAAATCGCGTACGATATTGGGGTACCCGTTTATCGTACTTCCCTTTCTCATTCCTTCGCCATTGATGTCATATCAGAACTAGAAGGAAGGTTGAGAGCGGGACAGGTTGAATCGCTTTATTGGGCAGAGGTGTGGGGAGCGCTAAGGCGCCAGACTGTGGGGTATATCATCTTGGGATGCGGTGGCCACATTCGAATTTGCTGTGCAGAGTTTCTAGGTTACCACCTTCATGGCTGGTACTTCTATCACGAGAAAGGTGGAAACCACACTTGAGGACACGGACACTGGTTGATGACAGGTCTTCGGGGCGGCTATGGACAAATAGAGGAAGAGAAGGATGTTGAATGTACCTCATCACGGTGCTAGCTCATACGCGAGTTCCCAATACGATGCACACAAATACCCCTCTAGTCCGTCGAACGGTTCGCGCCTTCATACTTCGAATCATCATAGGGTAGCACTGATTTAGCCAATTGCCGCCTATACAGGGTCTGGGGAAAGGAGTACAAAATGGAGTATGTAGAGGGTGAACTTTGATAAGGATAATCTCTACCATGGAATTCATCAAATAGCAAAAAAAAAAAAGTGATTTCGCGCGAGCTCTTTTCGAAATTAATAAATTGCAGCTAATAGTGTTTACATTGACTTTGAACCGGAATGTAGCAAACGGACAAATAGGTTGTGTGTTAATATTGTGTACTTACAAACTGAAACGAAGTCAAACAAAAAAAACTTATATACTGGAGAATAGATGGGACTTTGAATGGACGATGTAAGAACTTTAGCCCGTGCGAGAGAACTGGCAGTTTTTATGTTACGGTATAGTCCATTAGTTTGCATATAGTTATATTAGTTTGAAAATTTATCTATTTCCTAAGGTAGCGATGATAGTATATTCCAAGTACGTTTATTAGTGAATTTCATTTCGAAAGGTGAGGGCCAGTCTTAAAAAACAACAAAAAAAAAACTATTGTATGAACCGTTGTGTTATTATTCGTGACTTCCAGACAGACCACTAAAGACGATGGAGAAGAAAATCCATTCGTCCTTGACTAATCACTGCTATGCCAATAAGTTGATTTCAACTTAGCTAGAAGTTAAATAAACCCGTATCATGCCACTATTCTACTGTATACGTCAATACGAAGAAATGTGACAGTAGATACATGAGAAGTTTTAGCATGGGAATACGGGAAATGAAACCATATCTGGCGTGGCTAAAAATAGCTGCCATTGCAAAAAATACGCGAAGGTTTATGCACTAGTTTTTATGAAGAAGCGAACAAAGGCTAACGAAATGATTTAACGGGTTATCAGGCACAAAGGGATTTCGGTTTAATATGAGCAGTTGTGCATAAACGAGCGGCGATCGTCAATTGTTTATTTGTCATTTGCCGAGAATTTTTTTAGGTCAGACCCAAACTGGAACCTATTGAGGCAATATGCGACCTATTTGTTGCAGATACCTGTGATAGTTGACACAAGCTGGACCTGCTTCAATCAACGTGTTTTGTAGTAATCCTAGATGCATCGTAGGCAATCATAACGCTGTCTTCCATTCCAAGATGCTCTGTTTGACAAGGGCTCAGGATATTCAAAGTAAAAATTCTGTTTGCGTACGACAACGAACTCGTGCACAGACTCGTCCTAGAGAAGTCAAAACCGGGAAAGCTCAAGATCTATGTGCCTGAATATTTATTTAGGCTCTTATCTTATTCAGCGCATCCTTTTCAAAGGATTTAACACTTCAGTAGAATTCAGGAAAGGGAGCTGTTGACTATTAGTTGGATTCTAAACTGAATTCTTCAACAACTCGAAACATTTAATGAAATTAATCGGGCGGCTGCGCTGAACCCTCGCCTGAAAAAAAGTTATTTATATGTGTCTTCTAAGTGTTCATTGCAATTTTTCGATCAATTGAGAAGAGCGCGCCAGAGGAACGCTCACACTGTTAGCTAACGTAAACGCTGAGGTAAGCTAGTCCTTTGTTTTTTGAAGTACACCATTCCGAATGAAGTTGAATTGCCGAGCAATTACAACGAATGAAGGTACACATTTCTCTCATTATCTCTTTATTTTGGAAGCACTGAAGTGATCGCAACTACTAAGCTACAAACTGTGTTGATGTGATATAATAAATAGAAGATTTGTTCAGTTGCTTCAGTTTAATAAGCAGGATATGTCTCCTTAGAAAGCAGATTACCGGGTATCGCTGCCAGTAGGACAAACCAAACCTGCCTCTTGAAAATTTCATGAAAGAAACAGCCGAGATCTATCTGTCACTCAAAGAGTGGGTAAATTGACTGAGTAGATATTATATCCGTGTGCCTTTCATGCCACTGGCGCGCGAATCTGGCGACGGAACCTCGCGTCGGACTTTCCTTTAAAAGCCCGTTTGGCAAAATGAGCTTTGATGTAGACAATGGCGTTACCTATGCTGTCATTAATTTTTTCCGTTACCGCCTCGAGTTTCTATGTGCTTTGACCTATGCTCCTGAAGTATAAAAAAGACAGGGCGCAGGTGGGGTAGCCTCGTTTATTCCGCTGTGAAGCGAACGATGACGTGGAACTGTGGAACAGTAGAGACGGTTTAATTGCGAAACAAAAACGGCAACAATATGGCATGCTTGTTCTACAAGCTTTCCGTAAATGGGGGTTTCCATAACTCGTTTACGACCATATACAGTATATTGTTTCCGAATTACTGTCTGGCACCAAAAATGCTATCTAGGCGAAATTGAAATAGCAACGAGTTCGCTTACGATCGAAGCTATGACCGATTATTGGTGGCGACAACGACGGATGAGAATCCAGTAGAGATACTTGTGATTAGGTGCCACTCTAGAGACTTGCCTCTGTCGCTTTTCTCAGTTACATTGTTCCGCTTCTTTACTTGCATGTATATTTGTCCTGCCGTGTTACGCAGGCCTACACACATGTCTTCTGTAATGTAACAGCAGAAATAACAATAACAGTACTACGTATTCGATTTTGTTTGTCGTGCACAGCCAGCGAATGTAGAAAACATAAGATGAGGTGGCAGGGAAAACGAGAGGTCGGCAGAAAGAGATATCGGCAAAAAAAAGCCCCACATGGTCCTTCCCGTCCTGTTTATGGGGGATTGGCTATACGATGAAATAGCACGTCGATACCTAGCCAGGAACCGTAAGCGACGAGCTACTACTGATGTGATGCTATTATTGCTATGATCGAGATGGGGAAACAGTTTATGTCACCATGTTACAGTGGAGCGGCCGGATGTCATCGTTACGATGCTGTTGCTATTTGTCGGTTTCTCAGCACCGTTCGTTGACAGCGAGGTCGGAGCCGCCGCCACTGGGCCCAGAGGACAGAATTGCTTACCCCTATAGGAGGTGACGAAAGGAAGCGGCAGGATCTAGCGGTTTCAAAACACCACGCTGTATGATGTTCTATGGACAACGAGACAAGGTGGGTAGCAACGCTGGATAAGAAGAATATGGAGCGCCATACGATGCAGCGAACTTCGGCGTGGACTGTATGGTCGGGGCTGTTCGGTCTGATAGTGATTTGGGGGGCAGCGGTGGCGGTTGCAGTAGAGGACGCTGCAACCGAAGCAACGTATCGATGGATGGACGGGTGGATGGCAGAATCCGATGACGAAAAAGAAGAGAAGGAGAAGGGCGAGAGCAAATGTTCATATTCAGTGTTATAATCTTTTTCCTAAAACTCGACCTTTACTTATGCGGTTGTCCTATCTTACGCTATGTCCCTACGGTACAGCAGCCGCAAAAGTAGCAACCGGCAGCTTGACAGGCCAGCATTGCAATGGCATATTGTGTTCTGTGCGAGACGATGCTCGAGAATAGTTGGCAGAAAGCGAGGAAAACAATCTTATCGGGCGACTGACTTCCTGCAGCAAGATTGACCCGCCAGAGTTTTCGTTTCGTTTTTTTGCTTTATATGAAGTTAGTCGCGTGGACGAAGGCCACAAAATCTGATAAGGAAATAACAGATATCTATGAAAGTTGAAGTGAATGCATGGATGAAAAAAACTTGAAAACTTATTCACCTATTCACAATATCGCGATGTTGACAAACCATTTCATTAATACGACGCCATAAGTTTTTTGTGGGAGTAGTATTAAAGGTTACTTAAATCACATAAGGGCAACCAAGGAAAAGAAGATCGTGTGCCATGTTCGATGATGAAACTCTTGCTTGCGCTAGCACTCGATAAAGTACAAAGATTATAATACAGATGGACGTTTTCCATCCCCGTTCATACCAGCTGAAGCTTGACTAACAAATTGAGAGTCGTTACTGCCTATAGCTTCACGTTACACCGACATACTTTCCACTACGGCCGCCCGAAGTATCATAATCTAGAGCGATTAAAGAGGCTAAGTAAACGCTAAGTTTTTTTTTGCTTGTTCTGCTGTGAAGTTTCATATCGTATAAACGGAGAAAAAAACAAAAACGAATTTGTTCAGTATCAACAAAATTATTCTTAATTCTATTAATAACAGATGACAGCGTAGCGTACATGCATAAGTTCAACTTTCTCAAATAGAAGGAAGCAGGTTACTATTCATGGTTGATCTGCACTTTTTTACGGTAGACGTTAAGTCGATTTTATAACTTAATTGATCAGATTAGGAAGTACAAAATTTCTTTGTTGTACAACAAATAGGTATAATAAACAATGATTTATGTCATATGCGGAACATATGTGTCAGCTTCAAACGGTGTGGCATACCATAATTAGAAAAATAATTATGTTTTCCTTTCTTGCCGATATCATAGAGACCTGTGCACTACTGGATGGCTGACAAAACAGTTCGATTAAATGGTTGGTCATAGTGGGTCCAAGCATTTCTATGCGCGAGGCGTAATTCCGTAAATTCAAATAGCAGTAACGGTCCATTTTTTACGGTCTATTTTACGGTGAAATGTGTACCAACCTAAAGTGGTTCGTATCTGTTGATGTTCGACCTCTTATATATTACAAATACTAAAACTTAGCTTAATAGAAGCTCAGTTTTAGTATTAATGTTAGGGGAAACTCCATGCAAAGGTATCTTGTCTTGCTCTTGAAATAGATTTCTCAGTGATTTTTTTCCAGAATAATGTGTATGTTACAGCATGCAGCTTCTGCACTTTTTTATTTATTATTCTAATTTTTTTATTCAGGACGATGTCTAGTACATTTTCTACGCGAGCAAGATGCGTATACGTTTTGTTTTTTTTGTAAAACATTCGTTGGCACGGCGTGTACTTTCTGCATCGCCGTAAGACATGACCTTTTCTCCAACAACGGTGTTAATGTTCAATCTAGTCTGTCTGCGCTGGGATCATTCTTTCAACCGTCCAGTTAGCGATAAGCGTAACGATGAACGATCAGTCGAATTCGTCCTCTTCTTCTGATGTGTTACAATATTTGTCCCCATGAGGCTGCTACATATTATGTACATGCATAGTCAACCTTTGGCTATGGAAGGACAGTTCCATCCTCCATCACTCGATCTACTTTCACAATCTTTCTCTCAATGCCTTGCTTTCGCGCACTTTTCCTATTTGCTCCTAGCTCCACCTAGAGCATCGTTCCCGGACCCTCAACAGACGATGAAAAAAACAACCCGTTGAAGAAACGTGTACTGACCAGGTAAACCATAGCAATGTGCAACGCTATATTCGGGGAATACAATACATATACGTGGAGTGGGACTTGCGAACGAGTAGATGGACGGACGAGACCCTTCATCTCGCCTCTATCTTCTGTGTTTCACTTTCATTGTCAGTAGCGTAGAGACGTCAATGGGACTCGATCGGGTAACTCACAAGGTCTAAGGTATTACGTGAGGGTAAGTGTGAACACCCGAGCAGCATCATGGAGCGTTGCCAGTGCCGTCGAACATTCATCTAGCAATCGTGCGTCGATTTTGCAGGATGGCAATACCGCTATGCAGTGTGAAATTCTTATCATCAGCCGGACTCTTGGTCGGTCCGACGTAGTCAGTAGTATATAGTGGCGAAGGAGAAGGTAAAATTTCGGGGAGTACAGTTCTCCTTGGGAATAGCGATGCCAAAGAGAGGCTCCCAAGGGCCATCGAACTAGTGAATATAACAGGCGTCTCGTCGCAATCACCGCCGGGCAATGCTGGGGCAAAGCCGGTACCGGCGCTCGTCACCAGACTGCGACCAACCTTACAGACTAAGCAAACTAGCCAGCATCTGGGCCGCTAGCAAGAAGATGGCTTTATTTCCATTATCACCAAAATTCTCGAGGAATCTAAGGGGCATCTGCAATAAAGTGACGATCGGGAAACAAAAGAAATGAAGCAGTACGGACACAGGAAAATATCTCATGGCGACCCCTTAAACGTAACATTACACGTCGATAGGCTTAAAACAAAAATAGACATTGAAAAATCAAACTGAAGAGACTCATGTAAAACACTACTAATAAATATGAAAGCACTTAGATACCATACGGAAAAACAGGGTTTTCGTTTAACTAAAACAAAAAAATGTACCGTCTAGACGTCCAGCTTGACTCATCGTTTGATTTTGACTCATTTCCGCAGAAGTAAGATTATGTCATAACATACGTCCTATTTCAGAGAGCGGTATTAGCAACATCCTTGCTAAAGTACATGCAATATGGAGAGAAACATAATTATTATGTTTTTCATATGACTGGCATGTTACCTGCCCAAGTGACCAGCCTGGTAACCTAAACTGCCTCGACATTCACCTAGAGAGCATGATTAGGATCTATTGCCTTTACCTTAATTTAAAAAAAAAATAAATATAATATCCTCTAGTTACAAATGACAAATAAATATAATACGAAAATGCTTTAAGCTCTCTAAATGGTGGCATCTTGTGTCAGAGTAGACAAGGCCTTGGTAGGAAAACTTGTTATAACCCGAAAGCCGCCTGGAAGGGTTAAAGTTCCTGCTGTGTTCACCACGGTCTTTTTTTAGAGGTTCCCTGATATCCTAGCGAAGGTTGCACAAATATTTCGCGAGAGGAAGTACCATAAAAAAGAAGAGTAGTATTTATTCCTAAAGGGTACATCATACAGCTCAATTTGCCTCCTAGGTTAGATCCTTTGCTAAGGGCTTTAGAGCCATAATGGAGTAACGTCTGAAGAACTACGTAGAGCAAACTGGGCATCGAAAGCCAAATATGGCTTCCGGAAAAACCGCTTACTACTTCTAGCGGCTGAATCGATTTTAAAGAAGGTAGACCAGGTCACCAAGGCAATGAGGTTGAACAGAGACTTGGTAACTTGGCCTCTGAAGCAATGATGCTGGACGTGAAAATCGCGTTCAAAGACCTGCTGTGGAAAACCACATTTCGTTCTGTAGTGAACGACAACGCTCTGATGTATCTTCTCAGGACAATTTGAAACTGTCTAAGGCACCTCTCGAATAGCAACTACGAGTTCCTTATGACGGCCAGAGATCCGCGATTCGGAACATCGTATACGATGGTGTCCAGCTGCTGTTTGCCTGCTAGATTTTGGGACGCGTGGTGACCTGGCTTTGGACCCTGGCATAAACACAGTTCGTTTCATGTTGGGAACCAGCCGTCTGAAGTAATGCCTCACGACTCAAGTACAGGACGTAAAACACGAAAGAGATATATACAAAAGTACCTTACCCCGGAAATGGGTTTTATCGCCTACGCAAACGGCCTTACAATAATGGTTGCGACTCGAACACAAGAAGGTCTAGAGAGAAGGGCAAATGAGAGACTGTCTGAAGTAACTGTTTGGACGTGGCGATGCGGCCTAGAGCTAGAAAGGCACTTGCGCAACTGTGCAGGATCGTGTCTAACATTTGCCATCCCAGAGAAACCAAGAACGAACTTTTTGTCTCGCTGGCTGGGTCAATAGCCCGTTTCGGAACTTCGGTTTCAGCTAATTCATAATTTGGAAACACCGCAACGAAACAAGCTATTGAGATGAACCCAGTACACCCTTGAGCTGAATGTGAAGAGCTACTATTAAACAGCAAGCAAAACCTTTATGTATTTACTTAGTTTTGCAAATACCGTTCCCGAAGTCGAGGAAAAGCGGACAGCATGAGCTGATCTGTGGGCTGATGTACGGAAAGTGCCTGGTACGAGCAATGAACAGGCATACCTTTTCAGGGTCTATTATAAAGGATGCAACTCTGCACATGCAGAAATAGATTGAGCGGTTCGTAAAAAGCCTAGGACACGCTAACTTTTAGAGTTGTCTATTCAGAATTGACAAACCCAATCGGAAACTAGTAAGGTTCATATGCGTCAACTGTGAGGATGGCCTCGGAAACGATGCCGCCCATACACGATTATACACGCGAATCCATTGGTCAAAGTTTGAATTTCTAGGTGCGACCGCTGCTAAGCATCCTTATATAAATCATTTCGGCTATTCAATTAAACATCTTAAGAACCACTAAAAAGTATAAACTAAAAAATATGTTTGCTTTTACATACAGCTGTTTTGAATGAATAATTTATCCCGCCGGTAATGCCGCACTTAGCGCTAGAGTAATCTATAGTACACTGTATACATATATTAGGTTTCTCAATGCCTTATCAGAAGGACAGGGGCCGATTTCGGCATGCGGTATGTAGTCTTTACGCTAGTTCGTGATACACCAGTTGAACGGTGTCCATTGCAAAGATGCTCTTTAAGAGCACTTGACTCTTTATGGCCCGTAAGTAAGATCTCCTAACGGAATCGATTTGTAGTTGCCTATTTCAAAAATTCATTCTAGAACGCCCTTGTATGCAGAGCATCGACAGCAGCCGGAGAAGCCAGAGTCAGGGGCCAAAGTGTGGCAAAATGAAACTGGGCCAACAGACCTAATTTTCCAAGCAAAAGAATACCTGTAAAAGATGCGCGTGAAAGACGAACGATATGAAAGGATGTGAAATAACTCCGGCCAGTTGCTCTTGTACGTACCTATTACTTTTCCAACAAGCTGTTGGAGAGCCGGACTGGTAAAAAGTGATGCTTAAGGGGGATGAGGTGTGGCTTTTGGTGGGCACAGGGCAGTTAACCAAATTCAACATTCTAAAGAAGAGCTCCCCATCACCTTGGGATCTGACGAATCATACCAGTCTGCTAGCGTGCAGTAATATATCCTGAATGCCCCTCCACATAACAACACTTGGATGAAGGCTCTCTTACGGGCCTCGACTTATCCCGTTAATATGACAAAAAACATAAAGCGTATGATCAATGCTATATATCCTCGTCATATATCTCTATATGGAATAAGTTTAGCTGGCGTTATCGTTTTCTTTCATGTATTTGTCAAGCTCGATAAATCGCTGTAAGCGATTATATCACTTTAAAAAAAGGTTAGAATATCCTTCCGCTTTATATAGAAAATAAATTGATCCAAAAGCTTACATATATCGATGCGCACACAGAGTTTTACAGACGAATAAAAGCATGTAAAAAAAAAAATAATAAGATCAGTCAGCTACAGTCGAATAAGTCTCTTTATTGGTAAGCTTCTGCGAACAGAGCAGGCAGAAATGGGTACTGATGCGAGTTGAACGTTTCATCCATATTGTTTAAAAATAAACGTGTATTTAATCCATTGATATATAATTTAAAAATTTTTTTTTTTTCTATATTAATGTGAAATAGTGGGGTGTTTTATTATTGTTTCAAGATAATAAAGCTGGGGCATGTTAGAATCGCAGAATTCGTTCGCTTCTTCTACTGTAAAAACGTTCGCAAAATATTAAAACGAACCCGTAACCGTTAGGGACCTGAATTGAAGCTGTGCTCATGGTGGGGTAAATAAACATGATCGCTTCGTTGAAACAAAGATGAGGTACAGTTTTACAAACGAAGCACAAAAAAGTCTTAACTTAGGTGTGT